>NC_092876.1:180674068-180819068 GCF_028372415.1 Notamacropus eugenii | reverse complement strand
ATCTCCTATGTTTTCTACATTTTTCTACCTTTAATAAAAATGATTTCTCCTCAAAGCTGTCTTTGGAACATGTTCTCTTCATTAGTAGATATATTCCTATTTAAACATGCTTTGTTCTTTTGCACACTCCGTAGTCCCTGGAAATGCTGCCTAAAATATTCCCTATGCAGATGATGAGCTGTTTCCAAAGTGTAGCATGTCCCCTCCTGCTCTCACCTATGAGCCCTTATCCCCAGGATGTCACCACCTGTCACATTCTACTGCATAGAAGAGGAAAATTCTAACGAAAGAATAAACATCGGGTAGTTTACTCACTGGCATAGGGGAGAGGAGGGTCCTGTAGTGAGGAGAAAGAATGGAGAGAGGGGCTTAGAAAGGGCAAATTATTTGCTTTCAGCAGTCAGAGTTCTACAGCACGGAAAAACCATTGGGTAATTATTGCTGTTATTTATAGAGCAATTTCCCCCCCTCATCTAGACATCTATTCTGGGAAGACACCTAAGCTCAGATAGCAAACAACATCTAGCATTTCTGCCTAAACTTTCATTCTTGGCATTCATTCAGGACACAGAAATGGCTGTCTAGTTGGACAGAATGCACAAGGCCACTCCTTCCTGAGGATCATAGGCTCTTAGGGTCATAGATTTAGAGCTGGCAGGGAATCTTAGGAATCATTGAATCCTAATTCCTTATTTTACAGGCAAGGAAAATGAGTCTCAGAGAAGTTATGGGACTTGCTTAGGCTCATATTCACCTGATGAGTGTATGAGGCAGGATCAAAACAGGTCTTATTGATTACAAGTCAGGTAGGTTGTTTTGTTTTGTTTTTTGTTGTTGGCACTGTTCAATTGTTTCAGTTGTGCCTGATTCTTAGTGACCCTATTGGGGTTTTCTCTGCAAAGACACTGGTTTGTCATTTCCTTCTTCAGCTTATTTTATAGATGAGGAAATTGAGACAAATAGGGTTAAGTGACTTGCTCAGGGTCACACAGCGAGTAAGTGTCTGAGGCTAGATTTGAATTCAGGAAAACTCCATGCCCAACACCCTATCCACTGAGCCACTTTGCTACCCCAAATGCTTCTTATAAGAAACCATACTAAGCACAGAATAGGGATCAGATAGACACTGGTTGATGTTGATAGAATATTATACTTTTTTTCAATTAGTCAGTGACATTTCATTGAATGATCACTATGTTCAGAATCCAGGGGTGAGGAGAACAAAGAGGCAGAAATAAGAGTGGAGACATTTGTGTATAAGAGTGTAAAAGGAGACATGATTCCCTACCCTGGAAGGGTCTACAACCTAGTGAGACTGATACTGACATAGGAACTATCTTAGGGGCAGGATATAAGTCAAAATCAGCACATACTGATAAGGAACTAACTCGACACATCTCTGCTAAGGAGACAGATCATAAATGGAGAGCTGGAAAAGACTTCAGAGGTCATGTAGTCCAACTCCCAATTTTACAGTTGAGTCTCAGAAGGCTTAAGTAATTCCCTCAAGGTCAGACAAATAGTATATGAAGCAGCTGGACGGCTCAGTGGACAGAGCACCAAACCTGGAGTCAAGAAGACAAATTCAAATCCAGCCTCAGACACTTAGTAGCTGTGTGACTTTGGGCAAGTCACTTTACTTCTGCTTGCCTCAGTTTTCCCAATTATAAAATAGGGATGATAATTCTACCTCACTTGCAGGGGTGTTGTGAGATGCCATTCTTTCTCTCTTGAATGGCAGAGAAATGAATATGTCCTCAGGATGTCTTCATGAGAAAATTAATTGTTTTCATCTTTCTAAGTGTGCCTGGGCACGTTAGGCAGGACAAGGTTTAGCCTCCCTCAAGTTAGAGAAGTTATGTGCTGTAGAGGATACAAAGCTGACCTTGGAATCAGGAAGACATGTTTAATTCCTGTGTCTGATACATTTTAGCTGTAGGTACAAGAAAAAAAAAAGTTATACTATCTCTCAATGCTTAGGACAACACTAAGACTCCAGGCTAGAGGGGAGATATCTGCTTTATATGGGGACAGTTTCTACTCTAGGCATTCCCTAATACCGATGAAATGACAGGTTCTGGTTATCCCTCTTCCAATAAATGGCAAAATGGAATCCCCCCTCAAACTTCCAATGTCATCCTAGACTGCACCCTCATTCTTTTCTCTCTCCCCTCTACTGTTTGATCAGTGGTTAGGTCTTACCAACAGTACTTCCTTAACATCTCTCCAGCTGCCTTCTCCCCATTTACAGCACATCCACTCTAGTTCAGACCCACATCACCTCTCAACTGGGCTATTGGATTAGTCTCCTGATTTTATCTCTCTGTATGTAGTATCTCCACTCTCCACATGACTGCCAAAATGAAGTTTGTAAAGCACATGTTATTTCCTTGTGCAATAAGTCTCAGTGGATCCCTGTTGTCTTCAGGATAAAATACAGATGCTTCCGATTGCATTTAAACTCATAATTTGGCTCCAGCCTATGCACATTGTGCTCCTTCCTATGCTTTATGCTACTGCCAGACCTACCTATTTGCTGCTCCCTGTTCAAGACCTTCCCTTTACCTTTCTATCAACTGTCACTCATGTCTCTAGGACCCTCCCTACTCACCTCCATCTCTTAGAATCCCTGACTCCATTTAAGGCTCAGCTTAAGCACCCCCCTCCTTCAAGAGGCCTCACCTGCTTTCTCCAGGTATAAGCAATCTCTCCCTTCCCCCAAATCACTGTGGATTTAATTTGCATATATTACTGTTTTATACCTATGGATGGATTATCCCCCCTCCTCTCCTCATGTAAGCTCCTTAAAGGCAGGGACATCTCATTTGTGTATCTGTCTCCTCAGCTCCTAAAATAGAGCTTGTTGTACAGTTTATATGCCAGGCTTATATAATTATATAAGCCTTAATAAGTACTTAATTAATATTAATATTAATGAATTAATAGATGTATTCATAAATGAATTAGTTATACAAATTTATTAACTAAATTATTGAATATTATTAAATATTAAAGTATTATTACATAAATTATTAACAACAAATGTTATTAATAAATATTTGTTGATTGTTTCCTAAAACCATGATCCCAGGCAAATTGACACCTCCAGACTCCCCAGGTGATAAAATCTCAGCAATGACCCGGTAACCTCAAGGGATTTCATGCGCTTACCATAATTTCTCTCAAAGTCCCAATGGAGCAAAATGACTTATAGGAATTCATATGTGTAGTTAATGTCGGAACCAGAAGAGGAACCCAACTATACTTTCTCCCAATTCAAGACACTTTCCACTACACCATGAAGAGGTCTGAGTCGAAGAAAGTAAAGACTCAGTGGATTCTGCCTGCTACTGCCCCCAATACCAAATAGAGCAATTTTGAATTCTGGGGATAAATTCACTTACCTTGGCAGTATACTTTCCAGGAACGTACACATAGATGATGAGGTTGATACATCAATTGCCAGAACTAGATCAGTGTTTGAGAGGTTCTGAAGGGAAGGGCAAGAGAGAAGAGGTATTAAGCTGTCTACCAAAATGAAGGTCTACAGAGCCATTGTGCTGGCCTGATCATAGTATTCCTGTGAAGCCTGGAAACTGAATCCCTTCCACTTTAATTGTCTTAGGAAGACTCTGAGGATTACTTTGCAAGATAAAATACCAGACACTGGGGTTCTTTCTCAATCTGATCTGCCAAGCATTCAGCCTGTGCTGCAGAAAGTGCACCTCCAACGGGTTTGCCACGTTGTTTGAATATCAAACGTATTGATTGCCTAAAAGACTATTTTATGAAGAACTCACATAAGGCAGGCTTTCCATGGAGGTCAGAAGAAGTGGTGCAAGGACACTCTCAAAGTATCTCTGAACTGGAATTGATTGTGAGACATGGGAAACCCTGGCATAGTACCTTCCAACATGGTGTGCCCTCATCAGAGAAGGTACTGTGCTGTATGAGCACAGCAGAATTGCTGTAGCTCAAAAGAAACATGAGATGAGCAAATTTAAAGATATCTCCATTCCAATGTTTGTACGGACTATTTGTACCTGGTATTAGTCTGATCAGCCTCAGCTAGACACACCCTATATACCTTGACTCCGACATAGTGGTGTCATTTTAGTCCTCTTTGAGTATGAGAGACAACAATGAACCCTCCAACACAATCCCTGGATTTCCTGGACAGCTCAAGGATCAGTTTGGACTCTCCCAGGGAATGGACAGAAAATTTGTGAAACTCACAAACAATTACCAACAAGCCTCATGGGACAGTTTGCTCTTCTAGCATAATTCCTAAGTGTTACCCCTGAACTTTTCTGTCTTTCCCTTGCTCTCCTTTTAACTTCTATAAGCATCAGCCACAGGCTATCATCTACTCTGTTTATCTACCTATCATGCCTTCCACATTGCTTCTTCACCTACATCCTGACTTGCCAGCTTTAGTAAGGAATCTCAGGTGTGTATAAATCTCAAATCTCTCTTACTTTTGCATTACTGTGATTTCCCATTGTTGATTTCTAATCCACCAGATAATTCCCTAGCTTGGGCCTTTTTCTGCCTGGGAACATAGTCACCAACTCAACAAGAAAGGGTAATTCCTGAATATTCATTCTAACTCTTAGGGTCCCTCCCCTAAGGTTCTTCCCTGAGCCCTCTTCTTTTCTCTCTTGATACTCTGTCATTAGATGACCTCATCAGCTCCAAGATTCAATTAAGTCTCTACACAACACAAATACTTCCCAGATATCTAGGCCCAGTCTAACTTCTGAGATATACTCCCTCACCAATTGTCTTTTGAATATTTTAACCTCAGTGTCCTATTGGTTTCTCAAACTAAATGTGTCAAAAACTGAACTAATTGTCATCCCCTCCATCCCTGAACCAACTCTTTCTGGAAATTTCCTGTTTCTATTGAGGGTTCTACCATCTTTCAAGTTCTCAACCTTGTGTGTTATCTTTGACTCACCACCCTCCCTAATCTAATATATTTAACCACTTGCTAGATCTTTCCACTTCTACCTCAATAATATTTCTCATATCTCTCTTCTCACTATGTGTTATGTCATCTTAGTTCCATCCTCATTATCTTTTATCTAGATTATTGCTATGTTCTCCTTGCCACAAGTCTTTGTTCCAATTCACCTTCCACACATCTGCCACAGTGACTTTCTTAAGCACTGATCTGATCATATTTTCTCCTACCAAATAAACTCCAATGGTTGCCTATTGCCTCAAGAATAAATAAATACTCATTTTTTGGACTTTTCGCCTAATTCCTGGACTACATGATTCAGTTAAGTTCATCTTTTTGATATTCCTCACACATGACACTCCATCTCCTGTATCTCTATGCTTTTAAATTGGACTTTATTTATGCCTAAAACACACTCCTTTCTCTAGTCTGAGCTATAGAGTCCCCAACCTCCTTCCAACACTTAACACAAATGCTATTATCTATATGGATCCCTCCAATGGCTAGTGCTCTCCCTCCCTGAACTCCCTCCTATTTATTGTAAACACATAGGTATATATTACCTTCCCTAGTAGAATATAAACCCCTTAAGAGCAGGTCTGTTGCATTTTTTGTCTTTAAATTCACAACTTCAACAGTAGGTCATTAAAATGCATTTTGATAGACAATTGATTTCAATTTTTTTTCTGTCTTATGTATCTTACCCCTAGTCTGGCATGGAGAACCCTTGGTCTTTTTCCCTGGTTTCTCTCATGAAGCCACTTATAAGCCTTATACTGCATATTAGGGAAATTCCAATAAAACTTAGATTTAAACAAACAAAAACACCCTCCAAAACTGCCTGGTTGATGATTGACAGAAATGTGACAAATTATAACTGAAATAATGTGGATGCAGATGGGCAGAGGAAAAAGAATAAAGTTATTTCGAGTGATAAAATCCTATAGTTCTTGGACCATGGGTTCTTGCTGTCCCTATCTTGGCCAACCATTTAATGTGACATGGAGATACTAATATGAACTCCCATTTCTATATTATTTTCCTCACAGAAGCAGGGAAGACTGGTAATGCAAGTATTTAAGCAAATTGTCCATAGTCATGCAGTAGGTAAGTGTCAGAGCCAGAAACTGAATCAAAGTTTCTTTATATAAAGGCAAATGCTTATTATACAACATGATGCTGATTCCATTAAATACTACCATAGTAAATACTGGATAATTGTGCAATTGGGATAGCCCTCATGTATTATTGCTCAAATATTCAACTATGTCTGCAATTTCATTGATCCATGCCTATGGCATCCTGACCATGTGTCTCAAAAATATTCCACAGGGTGTTCATTCCATGTGCTTAGGACCTACTTACTTTCAAGAGGTGCTAACAGAGTATACAAGCTGGGCATTGGCTATAATAATGAGGGATACCCAAGTCTAGTCGTAAGACCAGTCCATATTCTTTTTTTTTTATTCCTACAATTAAGCAATTAGAAAAGAGACCATAGGTTCATAGATATAGAGTAGGAAGTAATATTAAATATCATGTTGTCCAACCCCATCAAATTACAAATGAAGAAACTGAGGCACAGATAGTTTAAATGGCTCACTCAAAGTTATGTATGTAGTAAACAACAAAGTTAAATCAAATGTAAGTCTCCCAACTCCGAATTCAACACTTCAAGTTAGTGTTTTGTTAGGTCTTGCTTCATAATTCTTTGCTATTTGGCTATGTAGGACCCCCATGTATCTCTCCATTTCCCCTGAAATTATGGTCAATTTCAATTTTTTTTGGGGGGGGGGGTGTAAAACTATAATGTTCTATGAAAAAGACCAAAGCAGCAATGACACGGAAAAGAAAGAAAAAAGGAGTGGTAAAAACAGCTGAACTACACCAAGTACACACAGAAAAAGTCTATGCTGAGGGTGTTGAAAGATTGATTCTCAAGTTTTCTCAAAGAGGGAAAAATGCCAAAGGCATAAAAAAACTAGTACTTAATTATTAAAAAAGCAACTAAGAGATCAATAACTACTAACTCATATGCCTGCCCTCTTATTTATATGAGGCTTTTATTAAAAAATGAAAATAGCCTACATATGCATTAAATGTAATCATAATAAGTATGTGAGGGAAGAACAGGCAGGATTGTCCACAGTAGACCACTTATTTACCATCACAATTGACTGAAAAATGTAGAGAATGAAAGTTTCCACCCTCCTTTTTGTTTATTAACTCTACCAAAGTAACTGATTCTCTAGAGAGAAAGATGGCCCTCAAGACAGTCCTCTAACCTCCGATAAAGGAGCCAAAATTAAAAATATCCTTTGAAATTCTAGCAGAGATGAATTTGTTCAACAACACTCTGATCATTGTCATGGGACATGGTACAAAATATCACTTTTTTTTGTAACATGTTTGCAACTGTCATGGATGAGATTCACTTTGGAGTCCAAGTTCAAGCTATATTCCCTATTAAGGGTTAAATGGTCCTTCATAGACTCCTGTTTACAGGTGACATTATGTACTGTAGGTTACAATAAGCTCAGGACATTCTGAAACCTTATGGATAAGATACACGATAGTTCTAAAGAGTTTCACCTGAGAATACAAATTGTCTATTTTATCTTACGTGATCCTCTTTGTTACTTTTCAAGTGATGAACTTTTCATCTATCTTTGTAAAAGATATTTTTGCAAGATATTTTTGCAAAAGTTGCAAAAGTTATGTTTTTTTCCCATATTTCTTTAATTGATGATGCAATCCTTTATATCTAGGTCATACATCCATTTGGAACTTAGAGCATATGACGTGAGATCTTGGTCTAAGCTTAATATCTTCTTTTTAAAAAATATATACATAATTGACTCAAAATGTTCTCTTCAAAGCTGTGCTGCTTCCTTCTGATGTCTTTTGGTCATTTAAAAATGCTTCAAATTCCCTTTTTTTCTTTCTTTTCTTTTTTTGATAACCCAATGGCTAGCTTCTCTCTCTACCATAAAAAAAAAGAAAAGAAAACACCACAACCTTTTTAACACACAAGGACAGTAAGCAAAACAAATGGATACATTTGCTGTGATCAAAATTTTGTGCCTTGTTTGCCTGATTTCTCCCTGAATCTACCCTCTTCGATTTCTTCTTCCCTTCTTCCTGTTTCTGCCTGATTCCCCTTTGAGTTTAATGTATTTCTACACAAAATATCATGTGTGTGTGTGTGTGTTTCTACATGTGGATATTCATTCCTCCTCTTTTCAGTTCATATGTGGAAGCATTTGTCCCTCTCCTTTCTCCATGTTTTTTTTAGTCTCTTCATATACCTTATTTATATGAGATAGTAAATTCTTTCCCCTTCATTCCCTTGTCTTCTTTAGTGTATTCCTTTTCCCTTCTTTTATTCTTTTTTTTCTTAAGAATACCCGAATACACCAAAAATTTTCCCAGGACCTCTGTCCAGTTTTCAACCTCTGTGACCTTTAGAAGACATGAAATTTTGAGGGAACATTTGTTTCTTGTGCCTCTTAGAATATAAATACATTTTAACTGGACAGGCCCTTTCAACCGTTCAAATATACTGATCTCTCTCTTTCTCTTAAGTCTTGAGTTTATAATTCAAAGTCAGCTCTGGTCACTTCATCAGAAATATTTGTAAGTTTTTTTGTCATTAAAAGTCCATGTTTGTTCTTCCAGATTGTACTCAGCTTTGCCATGTAGATAATTCTTAATTATAAACCATTATTTATGCATTCATTCCATTCATTCATTTATTTAATTATTTATTTGTGTGTTTGTTTCCTTTTGGAACACTGTATTCTAAGCACTCCTTTCATTTATAATGGTAGCTTCCATGTCTTTTGTGATTTTGACTGCAGCAACTTATTTTTCCTGGAAGCTTTGAATTTTGGCTATGGTATTCTTGGGGGCTTTTCTTTGGGGATTCCTTTCAGGAGGGGACCCATATATTTTGCTCTTTGCACTTTTCCCTCTTGTTGTAATTGGAATAGGAAATTTCATTCGTGATTTCTTGAATTATGGTGCCTAGGTGTCTCTCCCACCTTCTTCTCCCCCACCTCCCATCACCACCCACCCCCCTCCCCCGCAGTGGTTGGTGTTTTTAGAAGTTAACAATGATTCTTTAGAGTATTTCTCACTGATCTAATTTTTAGGTCATTTGTTTTGATAGGAGATGTCTTATATTTTCTAATACATTTTCATTATTTCGATTCAGTCCTATTTTCTTGTTGTTATTGTTGTTGTTATCTCATTTAGTCATTGTTGGCTAGAGTTTTCCATGTGGCTTGTCGCGGGGTGGCCTGATCTAAGGCTTGCCTTCAAGGTTTTCTGAAACAAGTTTGCTGCAAGACCAATCTACTTTCAGGCTCCAGGCATCCTTGGCTAAATCCTGGTAAAGTCTCCTATCCCCTTGATTCCTAGCACACAGTTGTAGGCTGTAGGAATCCCAGAAATGACTTTAGCTCAGTTATCACAGGTCTTCCTTGTACTGCCTTCACAGGCCATGCTTTTCTGCCTGGGCCCCTTTCATATGCCCAAAGGTCTTGACTTTATCTTTGTGTGGACCTGGACTTACAAGATACATTTATTGTAATTTCTCTTCGAATTTCTTGACTATTACATGGTCTAGTGCTTTTTTATAATCCTGACTGGCACAGTTATGAGAGAAACGGACTAATTCTTCCTCTCACACCATAATCTTGAAGAGAATCCTCCCCTGCTGTTTTTCACCTTGATTCTTGTGAGAATTATACATAAAATGGCTCTGACTCCACTGATTTTGAATCCCTGATAATTCTTATTTATTGTAATTTCTTCCTGTTTACTGACAATTAGAATCTTTTCCCTTCTTTAGGACCAAGGTAAGAATCTTAGCTCTTCCAAAAAGTCTACTTTGTCTAACTCTACCTGACTCCTGACCTCCTACAGATTCCTCTCTACCTTGGGATGACTCTCAGTGTATATGTAGGTTTCCAGTGTTCTTCATCCTCGTCCTCTTTATGCTGCACATTTTTCATAGCAGTAGTGATTGTATTTTTTTTTTCTCAGAGACTCTACACAACCTTCAGCTCAGGATTATTGTCAGGGGATGCTTAGTTCAAGGGATTGACTGACGGACTGTATTACAACCTGAAGTTGATGCATTATTGATTAATTAAAAAAAAAATCTTTGTGTTGTAAGTTGACTTTAAAAGCAGTTCATTAGGATGTACCAAGAGGGCAGATATTCAAACAAGACTGATCTTTCTCATCGAAAAATTTTGGCTTTTGGCAGAGTCAAGATGGCAGAATAAATGCAGGGACTCATGCAGCCTCTCCTCAATTCTCTTCTCAATAACTTTAAAAATGGGCAGTTAGATGGCACAGTGAATAGAGTACTGGTGCTGGAATCAGGAGGAGTTGAGTCTAAATCTGACCTCAGACACTTGATACTTATTAGCTGGGTGACCTTGGGCAAGTCACTTAACCCCAATTGTCTCACCTCCCACCTCCAAAAAAAAAAAAAACGGAAAAAAGTCCTTTAAAGTGATATCTCAGAATGAATTCTGGAGTAGCAAAACCAATAGAAGGATGGAGTGGAAAAATATTTCAGCCCAAGACAACTTAGATCAGCAGAAAGGTCTGTTTCACTGAGGTGGAGGAAGAATTCATTACCTGACAATTAATAGAGATGATCACTGAAGACAAAATAGGCAATTTTAATTACCTAAATTTAAAAAAAGATTTTGCACAAACAAAATCAATGCAGTTAATTAAAATTAGAAGGGAAACAATAAATTGGGAGAAAAAATTAATTGTGTAGCACTCTTCTCAGTTAAAGATCTGATGTCCAAGATATGTTAGGAACAGATTCAAATATATAAGATTGACAGTCATTTCTCAGTAAAGAAATGGTCCAAGAATCTGAACAAGTAGTCATCCAAGGGAATAATCCAATCCATCTAAAAATGCGCTAAATTTGTATTAATTGGAGAAATGCACACTAAAGCAACTGAAGTTCCACATCACACCTTTTAGATTGGCAAAGATGACAAAAAAAAAAAGGAAAATAGCAATTGTTAGAGGGGTTTTAGAAAGATATGCACATTAGTTCACTATTGGAGCTATGATCTAGTCATTCTGGAATGGAATTTGGAACTATGCCCAAAAATTCAGTCAAAGTATTGAAGATAAAATAGCTCGATGTATATAAGAAAGATTTCTTTCTTTCTTTTTTCTTTCTTTCTTTAACAAGTAATCTTCTTTTTGTCTCTTCTCCCTGGTATATAGAAATGTTCTTTGAGGGATTATTAGATTAAAAAATAACAGAAAGATTAGAATTATTTTTTACAAAAGCAAACAGTTGAGAGAAATGGGAAATCTATGAATTCCAAATGGTGTGTATTTCAGCCCACACTAAGGGAGATTATTTGTAATGTTTTGAGTGTCTTTGCTGACCACTTCCCATCCCTATTCTAATAACTATAAAAACATACACATACACAATATAGGTATAATGTTTGTATGCACATACATATGTCTATGCCTATATATATATACACATAGCTTTAAACTCTACTAAGACTTTTGGGATACCCTTATAAAGAGACTTTCTCTTTCCATAGCATAAATTGCCATATTGGAAATGTTTGAATTCTTCTACTTTTTTTAAAGTAATCACCATATCCTCCTTCCTAGATAGGAAATACACAGATAACTTAATGTACAATTAATCAATAGTCTCATCAAATGGACTTAATATAATCATCGGTCCATATGGAAACCAATCCATACCTCCCAGTGAGATTTGTCCAAATCTCACAAAACCTCCATAGGGAGTCAACCCAAAGTCATGGAGTTTTTCCTCTATGTTTTGGGATTATGTAGGTGTCATTGAAGTACCTTGGTTGTCTTATCAGTTGTCTCTCCTTCTAATGCATGACTGATTCACCTCTTTTTTTCCAGTCATGCAAATATCTCATGAGGTTGGGAATATATTGTGGCCTACTCATGCCCACCATGCACCTCTTAATTGCCCTGTAGGTGATCCACAACTTTAATTCTTTGGAGGCTGTGGTGTTTTATGACTCACAGCCATCAAGAATTATCAGAAGAATATTGTTTCCAAAAAAGGATGGGCCTTTGTTTCAGAGAGGTTTGGTCTCATTAAAAGTGCTGCACAATTTCCCAAAGGCAACTCATTTCATTCTTCTCCCCATGTTCAATTGTCTTCCAGCTCATTCCTTTCACAATGTCTCTCCAAGATATATGTACTTAAAGGAACAGCTCTATGGGTTGTCCGCCTAGCTGCATGTCACATAGACAGCAGGATTCTTTGATCATCCTTTACATTTGTAAGGTTTGTAACAGTTTAAAAAGCACATTCATATACATTCAGTCATCTGACCATCCTAGCTACCCTTCAGGGTGCTACACCATTGCATCTTACATGTGTCAGGTCAGGGAAACTAAGAAAAGGGATGTAGAAATAGGGGAAGAGAATGATCAATGTTGTAGCTATTTTTCCTGACCCTGTCTCTCCAGGCTTATTACACACCACTCCCTCTCAGATACTCTGCATTTTAGCCCAAACAGCATAATTTATTTTCACTGTCCAAGGCATTCTATCTCCTTTCTCTGTTTCCTCATGCAGGCTTAACCTCACACCTAAAACATTTTCCCTCCTTGCCAATGATTCCTGAATCCCCTAGATCAAATTCAAATGCAATTCAAATGCACCACTACCCATTCCCCCCACACAAAAGACTTTGCCTGATTCTTTCATTTGTTAATTCTCCTTACCTTGAAATTACTTTGTATATATTTTACCTTTATACACACACACATTCACACATACACACATATATCAATCATAGATAACTGTGTACATGTTATTTCCCTCCAGCAGAATATAATGTCCTTGAGGGCAGGGAATGTTTTGTTTCTGTCTCTGTGTTCTTCTGTACCTGACATATAGTAAAGTACTTAATCATTCTTTTTGAGTTGAATCAAATAGTTTTTTTCTGTATCCAGCAACATAAGCCAAGATTTTTCTTGAATGGAAAGAATGCCGAAGGAATTGCAAGGTATGTATTCTGTTTCTCTCAGGCACCCTGCAAGGCATTTCATTAGTATCCCTCTGCACTGGAAAGAGATAATAGGACACATGGAACTGGGGAGAAGACTCAGTGGGGACATGTTAACTGTCTTCAAGAATTTGAATGGCTGTCATCCTCAAGCAGGATTGCACTTGTTCAGTGTAGCTCCTCAGGCAGGACTAGGACCAGTGGGCAGAACTTAGAGGGAGGCAAATTTCAACTCAGTGTAAAAAAAGGTCTGTCTAATAAATCAAGATGTTCCTAAATGGAATGACCTGCCTTGTGAGGGAAGGAACTTCTCATCACTGAAAGTGATTAAGTAGAGGCTAGATGACTACACATCAGGGTCTATAAAGAGAAATTTCTCCATGGAGTGGGAAGTTCTGGATGACTTCCTGCTAAGTGATATTTAGAAAAAGAGGGCATTATCATAAAGACCCATCAAGAATCAGCCATAGAAGATTAACCTTGTTTTTATTTTGTAATAACTTTGATTTTTAAATTACAGGATTAATATCTATAAATCAGGGAAATGACATAGCTTACCTAGATTTTAGTAAGACATTTGTTAAGTAGATCATAGCATTCCTGTGGTCAAGTTTGAGAAATGTGAACTAGACATTAGTTATTTAGTTATTTGGAATTGGGAATACTAAAAGACTAAACTCAAAGAGTAGTCAATAATGATTTGAAATCATCTCAGAAGGAAGTCTGTAGGATAGTGCTCTAGGAGGTCTCAGGGAGCTGTACTTAGCTTTATTTGTTTAACTTTTTTTTAACTAAATTTTGAGTAAAGGCATAAATGAAGCATTAAGTTCACAGATGATTCAAGTTGGGATGGATCGGATGACAGAATCATGATTCAAAAAAGTCTTGGCAGCCTAGAACTTTGGGGAAAATATGACATGAAATTTAATAAGGATAAATGTCAAGTCCTTAGGCTCAAAAATTTAACTTGATTTTTATGAGATTTTTTAATTTTTTTTTCAATTCTATTTCTCAATTCAATACATATGAATTGAGAAAGTATTTAATAGAACTAAGATTTTACTGGAGATACAAAAGTTAAAGTGAAAACGAATCCCTGCTTCAAGGAATCTGTATTGTACTAGAGATTATAACTTATAAAGAGGCAAGTAAAATATGCTGGATGGAGTCATAAACCCATAAATGGTGTCAAGATAATTACTATTTATTTGGCATGTTACCTAGAATTTATTATCTTATTTCTATGTCTTGGTTTCCCAACTAAGTTGTAAGTTTCCTGAGGGGAGGAGTCATGCCACAGAATTATCAAATTATATTTCTAGACAGGAATGGACCTTAAATATCATCTATTCTCATCTACTCCCATTTTATAGGTAAGAAAACTGAGATCCACTAATTGATATGCCCTCATGTCTTTGTATCTTAATGCCTATCACACTTTCTTGCACATAATAACATTGTAGGTCCTTATTAAATGTCAATAGTCATATGTCTATTTTTTCTAAGGATACTAAGATTTTTTTTGTTTCTTTAGTACTAAACTTTCTTGTGTTTGGGTACAAGATGAGCCTACTTATTCTAAATTATACTCTGAATGAGTAGTGCTTTACTGAGCTTCCAATTTATTATTTTTGTTATCCCAGTTATTGTTATTATCATAGCAGAAAGATTCACCTGGGAGCAAGGGTAATGGTATTTGCCATCTGTCTCAGAGGAAGTTTTGACCATTAACAGGATTATGATTGCTAAGCTATCCAAAGCCCTTAGGTGAAATAGGCAATACACCTACAGGTGATGATTATCTCTGTAAGTCTCTCTGATTTATTTCAAAAGAAACTAGGATTCCCCAGTTCAAGGTGTGATCCTTTGAAAACCCAACTCTTGGGGAATCCGAGATAATACCTTTCTCCTACCATCTCCAGCCAATTGTACTCCCAGAACAATCTTTCTTTTCTATTCTTTCCCCAGATCTTATGGGATGTTGAAAAACAAGTGGTTATTGGTTCAATATGAGATTCCCATGAGGATCACAAAAAGATTGAATGAAGAAAAGAATCTGGGCCTTATCAAAAGCCCCAAAGCACAAGAAAAGAGTTCAAGGATGGAATGGTAGTGGTGGTGGTGTGCTTTCTTCCCCCTACTTGTTTTTCTGTTTGTATAAGATGTGCTTCTTTCCTCACTCTCCTGCAGCTGTATCATTAGCAAATTGAAGAGAAGGAGAGAAAAGCTATTTAAATGTATACTATTGAATTTCTGTAGGACACCGAAATATTTTTGAAGTTAATGGGGGAGCTCTGAATAGTCTGTTTCAAATAATTACAGGAAAAAAAAACATTGAAATAATTAGCAGTTGCGACCATAACATTCAGCAAAATGAAACGCCATCTTCTCTTGCCTATTAAGCAGCACATTATTTTCAGTTTAGTGTATTTGGGATGAAATTAGATGGCAAACATACTGCATCATTGAGTGATTAGAAGAACAGGATCATTGAGAGTTAGACTAGTATCATCAGTTTTTTTTTTTCTCTTTCCTCTCTGTCAGACTCTTTGGGAAGTACTCTCTCCCTTGCTGAAAGCAATTTTAGCAGAGATGGATGGCACTAACCTTGTAACCACTCAAATTTCAGTTTAAGATAGTTGAGGAATAGCCAGACTTAAAGTCAGAAGAATGGGCTAGATGAATTATAGAGAGATTGATTCTCTAATCCTTAGGTGATTCCAAGAACAATGTTTAATTAAGGTATTCTTCCCAGATAAAGAGGTGTTAAAAAAAATAAAAAGTTGGTCTTAGGCAAAAGGGTGAAATAAACAAAATTTATCTATAGTGACCAACACTCTCTATCTTCCCTTCCATCTCTAAAATTATTTTGCCTCCCATAGCCTCAACTCCTTCCTCCCTAAATCTTTTTTCTTCCTTTTCCTTTCTTTCTCTCCTTTCCTTCCCTCCTTCTGTGAAAAACACAGTTTGGGGGTCACAGGACTTCCCAGACAAGGTCAGGGAGTTATCCCAGGAGAGCTACCACAAAGAACACCCACGTGATAGACCCATACTCACTGAAAGAACTCAGAAACAGAGTGGGCAGAGGTAGGCATTTATTACACTTCTTGTGAGGAAGTAGGTTAGGTACCCACTAAGAACACCCACACTGATAGAGAAGCAGGAGTGAGGTTACACATTTCTGTCCTTCCTGTTCGAGTTAGGATTACTTCATATTCTTCAGGGTTACATTCTTCATTTCCCTACATTCCCTCCTTATGCAAATTAAATTACACAGGCATGGCAGTGAGGATACTTGTGACCAGGACATGACTTCAAGTGTCTGAGCTGTTTGTCACATCTCCATCTTTCTAGATCCCCCCTGAAGCGAAGACATGCTAGACTACCATCTTGCAAAACAGGTTAAGCATGCTTATCTTATCACAAGCTCCCATCAACCTAAGAGTTTTACTATTTTTCAAGAACATTTGTGGAAGCAAAACAAGATACAATAATATTTTTTATTACACTTCCTCCCTTCCTTTCTTCTTCTCCTTCTCCCTTCTTTCTCTCTCTGTCTCTCTGTCTCTGTCTCTCTCTGTCTCTCTCTGTGTCTCTCTCTCTCTCTCTCTCTCTCTCTCTCTCACACACACACACACACACACACACACACACACACACACACACACACACACACACACACACACTGAGAACTCCTTATTCCCATGAAGCGCTATGGAAGTACCTGCTTAACAGCAAGGCTAGAGAGTTTGGGGGGAAGGACAATGTATTCATGTGGTTGCTATTCAGTTGTCAGACTTTTTGTTTAGGGTTTTCTTGGCAAAGATACTGGAGTGGTTTCTCACTTTCTTTTCCAGACCATTTTACAGATAAGGAAACTGAGGCAAACAGGGTTAAGTGACTTGTCCAGGGTCCCACAGTGTCTGAGGCCAGATTTGAACTCAGGAAGAGGCATCTTCCAGACTCCAGTACCTCTCTATCCACTGTACCTTTTATATACTTTTAAGTTTAATTTGCATTATTAGCACCTTTTTAAGTAAAGACAACCAAAAAATAAATAAAAAAAAAATAAACAATAAAACCCACCCTTATTTGTAAGAATTGCTCATTTCTTAGGTGTAAATGCTCTCAGAGAAAATTAACGATGGACTTCCTCACCAGCTGATTGAAGCGCATTCCTGCCATTCCTCCCCCACCTTGGGAATGCATGATATAGAACTGATCACAGGTCAATATCATTCATATTTGCTTTTCCCTTTTATCCTATAACTTCACTTTCACCTTCCTCTGCTGCTTTACCAGTGCCTTATTTCCCAGCCCTTTCTACCCCAATCTCTTTTTTCTGACCTTTTTTCTTCACCCCCTTCCATTTCTATCTCCTGAGGCAGGAGACAAAGAAATTGAGAAACAAGAGAGAAAAAGACAGAGAGAGATGAAGGAGCAAATCTGGGATGACTGGAGCAGACACCATAGCCGTCTTTTCCTTATTTTGTGTAAAGTACTGCTCATATCTCAGGTATGTGTTTCTTCGATTTTTAACCTAACTTTTTGTATCTTCTATCATTTATGAAAAAAGATATTTTTTATAATGTAGGTATGATGCCTAAGATATCAACTAATTTCTGACCAGATCCATCTAGATTTTTTGGATGTTTTAAATGTTTTTTATTAATATCTTTTGTTTTTACATAATGCTTATTTCTAAATATATTTCTTCTAATCCCTCAGCGAGGGAGCTAATATTTGTAATAAAGAAGAAAAAAAGAAATAGAGATGGTAGATAGGGACAGAGACATAGAATCAGATAAAGAGAGATAAAGACAGAGTGGGGGAGGGGGACAATTTGTAGTGCTTTCCACCACAGTTCCCTACCTCTGCAAAGGAGGAAGGAAGATGCATTTTCTCACTACCAATTGGATAGTTATGTTTTATAAGCCTGAGAGGAGGAATTCAAACCCAAGTCTCTCAGGACTCCAAGTAAGCTTGTCTTATTGAAGAAGAAAAAGCAAAACAAAATACCACAACTCTGACTGAATTGAACAAATCGCTTTAATTGGCCCCTATGTGCTAGCTGAGCCATGAAAGGACAAAAACGGCTCCCACCCTCAAGGAGCTTATAGTCCAACAGGGGAGACAACATAGAAATAATCCACAAACAAGATGCACACAGGGTACATTGGAAATAATATTAGTGTGCAGGAAAATGAGCCAATCTGTTTCTATGAGCATGTCTCTTTCTCCCTAGCCCGTATTTTGTCCTCTAATCCCAAGAAATTCCTAGAATAAGTAGCCTTGGTCTGATAAATGAATAAATCTGAACTGAATGGTGACAGGTAAAGGAAGAGGAAAAAAAAAAGGTTGGTAAGGAAAGCTGTCAGGGAGAGCCACTTTTCTGGCCAGAAGTCAGATTTATATGGCATTACTGTATGTTCCCTGGCATACAGACAGATTTTTGTCTTACCCATAGGCTACTGCTTCCACAGGAAATTTATGTTCCTACCCCATCATGTTTTCATATGATTTTGTTGTCTTTGGCCAGACATTTATATATTGAAAGTTTCCCCTCCCCCACTCCTCTTCATATAGCGTGGATATGTTGACTGTTGGGAGGAAAGACATCTTTGACTGAATCCAAACTTCACAGAGCAAATCCTTTTAATAAAAATCTGTAAAACTTGAACTCAGTCAAAAGGCTGTACCATAGGATCTAGAG
Source organism: Notamacropus eugenii (assembly GCF_028372415.1). Taxonomy (NCBI): domain Eukaryota; kingdom Metazoa; phylum Chordata; class Mammalia; order Diprotodontia; family Macropodidae; genus Notamacropus; species Notamacropus eugenii. The sequence goes on along the minus strand of NC_092876.1, from coordinate 180,800,323 downwards.
GGTCACATGTGGCCTCAAGGCCTCAGGTTCCGCACCCCTGGCCTAGGCCATACTTGTCTTTAACCATACTCTTCTGTAAAGAGGGGACAGAGATCAAAGAGAGGAAGAAAAATAAAAGAACAGAATAAATGGAAATACATAATTCACAAATATTACTGTGAATGTGAAAAGGATGAACTCACCTATAAAATAGAAGGTGATAGAAGAATGGATTAAAAAGCAGAATCTAATAACATGTTATTTACAAGAAACACATACTAAAACATTAATGATCACAGAGAGTTAAAATAAGACTAGAGAAAAATGTAAAAAAGTTGGGTAGTAATTGTGATCTCACACAACGCAACAGCAAAAGTAGATTTGATTAAAAAGAGATTAACAGGGAAATATGTTACTCTGAAAGATACTATGAACATTGAAATAATATCAATACATAAAATATATACAAATAATGGCATAACATCTAGCTACTTATAGGAAAAACTCAATGAGTTAAAGGGAAAAATTGATATTAAAGCTATGATAATGTGGGGACTTAAAATACCCCCTTCAGAGCTCTACAAATATATCCAAAAATACACAAGAAAGAAGTTAAGGAGCAAATCAAATGACACTTTATTTAGGGAACCCTAGAAAGTCAACAAAAATTAAGTAAAGCTATTAATAACCAGCAAAGTTGGAGGGTATAAAATAAATCCACTTAAATCATCAGCATTTTTGTATATTGCTAACAAAATCAACAGGAAAGGCAGAACCAAGATAGCAGAGTAGAAGGATGGACCTGTTCTAGCTCTCCTCCCATAGCCCATAAAATACTTGTAAAAAATAAATCTAAACAAATTGTGGGACAGCAGAAGCCACAAAACACCAGAGTAAAAGATATTTCCAGCCCAAGACAGCCTGGAAAGCCAATAGGAAAGGTCTATTGCACTGGGCTCAGAGCAGAGCACAGCCCAGCCTTGGCCCAGCAGCACATCACAGACAGGACTGGAGCAGGCTTCAGACATGGAATCACAGATAGCAGCTGTGGTTCTGATTTTTCAACCCACAAACACCAGAGGCAACTTCAAAATTCAGTAAGAAAGCTCTTTCCCTGGGTGAGAGGGAATCATGGCCCAGCCCCAGGGCAACGGCAGTCACTAAAGTAGTATCCACTTTTGGAGTCCTCAGCCTAAAGACCCCGGGGGAATTGAGCAGCTGATCTGATTGTCAGTCCTCAGTGGAGGTCCTGGGGTAAAGAGGAACGCTGGCTGGCATGGTGGAGCTGGTGGTGGCCGTGGAGAGGGATTACTACTCACAGATTCTGGGTAAAAAAGAGTGCCTGTGGTTGCTCACAGACAAGAGTGCAGGCCAGGAGAGGAGTAAACTCCTCTCCCTTGACTGTGCCACCTTGGAGAAACTGAGAACTTATAGGTCCCTAAAGTATACCCTCCACTTGACAAAGGACTCAAAAGTCAAGTAACTGACTGAGAAAATGCTGTAAAAAGTGGGAAAAATAAGACTGTAGAATGTTACTTTCTTGGTGAAAAGATATCTTCTTTCATCCTTTCAGATAAGAAGAACAGAACACACCATCAGAGGAAGACATGAAAGTCAAGATTTCTATATCCAAAACCTCCAAAAAAATATGCAATATTCAGTTTTCAAGCTCCAGGAGCCAAGAAGGCAGAGCGATTGGTAATTACAGTCTCCCTGCCGTTGTTGACTTTGACAAGCCCAGAGAATATCTCCATGAGAAAAACCCTGGAACAGTGGGAGCAGGAGAAGGGTTAAACAGACTCTCAGCACAGGAGGCTAGAAAGATCACTAAGGAGTATTCCTCTTGCCATGGCCAAAGGAGACCAGTGCTGGATCAGAACTGTCCCAGATAGTCTCAACTCAACAATGTAGGTGAAGATCCTGAACCCCAGGGGGTGAAGCCAGTAACTGCCAACACCAGGACTGCAGGTGTGCCACAGCACCTCAGTGGAATTGGGAAGACACTAGCATATATAGCTGAGCTTGCCAATTCTCTAGCTCAGCACAAGAGCCTCTGGCATCCAGACCACCCCTTCCCCATACTTAACACGCTGACTCTAGTGTAACTACTGAGAAACCCAAAAAAACCTAACCAGCCTCTGCTTTCCAACACCAGCCAGCTCAGTACCAGGTAGTCTGCAGCATTTAATTTCAAAACTGAAAGAACCAGAGGCCATAATACACAAAGCCTCAAGTTTTAGGCCATAACACACAAAGCCTTACGTTTTAGGCACAAGAACTGTGGGACAGAGCTCCCTGTGCCACAGATGCAGAGATCTACCTTAAAAGCCAGGAAAAGGTTCATTACAAGAAGCGAAGCAGAAAAGAAAAGACCATAGAATCTTTCTATGGGGGCAAGGACCAAAACACAAATACCAGAGATCAGCATTGAGACTGTACTCCCATCTGAAACTTCAGAAGGGAATATGAACTGGTTGGAGGCACAAAGAGCCTTCTTGGAAAAGCTCTGGAAGGATTTTAAAACCCAAATTAGAGAAATAGAAGAAAAATTGGCCAATGATTTTAAAAATATGAAAAAAAAGAATTCACTGAAGAGAAAAGCTCCTTAAAAAGGAAAATTGCTAACAGTGTGGCGGAAATTAGGCATAGACCCATACCTGACACCGTACACAAGAATAAAGTCCAAATGGGTACATGATTTAGGTATAAAGATTGATACCATGAACAAACTGGAGAAGCAAGGAATAGTGTATTTATCAGATCTATGGAGAAGGGAAGAATTCTTTACTAAAGGAGAGATAGAATGCATTATGAAATGCAAAATGGATAACTTTGAGTACATTAAACTGAGAAGTTTTTGCACAACCAAACCCAATGCAACCAAAATCCGGAGGGATGTAGTAAATTGGGAAAAAATTTTTACAGCTAAGCTCGGGGATAAAGGCCTCATTTCTAGAATATATAGAGAACTGACCCAAATGTATAATCATACAAGTCATTCCCCAATTGATAAATGGTCAAAGGATATGAACAGGCAATTTTCAGAGGAAGAAATTAAAGCTATCTATAATCATATGAAAAAATGCTCTAAATCACTATTGGTTAGAGAGATGCAAATCAAAACAACTCTGAGGTACCACATCACACCTATAAGATTGGCAAACATGACAGAACAAGAAAATGATAAATGCTGGAGAGGATGTGGGAGAGTTGGAACACTAATTCATTGTTGGTGGAGCTGTGAGCGCATCCAACCATTCTGGAGAGCAATTTGGAACTATGCCCAAAGGGCTACAAAAATGTGCATACCCTTTGACCCAGCAATATCGCTACTAGGACTATATCCCCAAGAGATCATAAAAATGGGAAAGGGTCCCACATGTACAAAAATATTTATAGCAGCACTCTATGTAGTTGCCAAAAACTGGAAGTCAAGGGGATGTCCATCAATTGGGGAATGGCTGAATAAATTATGGTATATGAATGTAATGGAGTACTATTGTGCCATAAGAAATGATGAACAAGAAGACTTCAGAGAGGCCTGGAAGGACTTATATGACCTGATGATGAGTGAAAGGAGCAGAACCAGGAGAACTTTATGCACAGCAACAACCACAGTGTGTGAGAGTTTTTTTTTCTGGTAGACTTAGATTTTTGTAATAACACAAGAACTTCTGAAAAAAAAAAAAATCCCAATGGTGGACCTCAAGGCAAAATGCCTTCCACACTCAGAGAGAGAAATATGGAAGTCACTCACATAATGTAGCAGATCATGTTTGTGTATGTGTATCTGTTTGTGTATCATGTTCTGATTTGTTATACGGATTCTTTCATTTATCTTAGTCTGACTACATAGCATGACTATAGTGAAAATATACTCAATAGGAAAGTATATGTAGAATCTATACAGAATTGTATGCAGTCGTGGGGAGGGAGGGAGGTAGTGGGGGGTGGGTGGGGAGGGATAAAATCGCAATTGTATGGCAGTGATTGTTAAACATTAAAAAAATAAAAAAATTAATAAAAAAATAATAATAATAATGTAAAAAAAAAAAAAAGGAAAATTGCACAAATAGAAAAGGAAGTATGAAAATTAGCTGGTGAAAATAACTCCTTAAAAGGAACAATTGGACAGATGGAAAAGGTGATGTAAAAGTTAACTGAAGAAAACAATTTAATAAAAATTAGAATCAGGGAAGCAGAAGCTAATGACACTACGAGACATCACAAATCAATCAAACAGAATCTAAAGAATGGAAAGATAAAAGAAAATGTAAAATATCTAATTGGAAAAACAACTGACTTGGAAAATAGATCCAGGAGAGAAAAATCTAAGGATTATTAGTCTCCCAGAAAGCTATAACAAAAAAAAAAAAAAGAAATCCATCAAATCATCAAGGAAAAAAACCCAGAAATCCTAGACCCAGAGGGCAAAATAATCATTGAAAGAACTCACCCTTCACCTCCTGAAAGGGACCCCAAACTAAAAACACCAAGGAATATTGTTGCCAAATTCAAGAATTGTCAAGTGAAGGAGAAAATACTGCAGGAAGCCAGAAAGAAACAATTCAAATATCGAGGAGCTACAGTCAGAATCACAGAGGACCTTGCAACTTCTACATTAAAAGACTGAAGGAATTGGAATATGATATTCCGTAAGGCAAAGGAGCTGGGACTATAACCAAGGATTAATTACCCAGCAAAGGTGAGCATAATATTTTAGGCAAGGAGATGGACATTCAATGAAATAAGGGATTTCCAGACCTTCCTGATGCAAAGGCCAGAACTCAATAGAAAATTTGATCTTCCAATGCAAGCATTAACAGAGGCATAAAAAGGTAAACAAAGGAAAATAAAAACTTGTTACACAATATGGGCAAACTCTTTACATGCTTATAAGGGAAGATGATACTTGTTAATGTTGAGAATTGTATATTTATTATGAAATATAAAAGGGATATACATAGATAGAGGAAATGAGTATAAATTAAATGATGTGATGATAACAAATATGATTTAAAGTCATGAAGGGATTTTAATGGGAGATGTGAAAAGGAGGAGGCAGAAAAAAATAAATCCTATCATAGAAATAGAAATATATTACAGTACAGGAAAGAGGGGAGAGAGATGAGTATTGTTTGAGAGGTACTCTCATCTGATTGGATTCAAGGAGGCTACAACAAACTCAGTTAAGTAAAGAAATACTACTAGCTCTACAGGCAACAGGTGCAAAAATTTTAAATAAGATTTTAGCAAAAAGAATACTGCAACTAATCATAAGAATAAGCATTATATGCGATGGAGATAAGCTAGATGCATTTCTAATAAGATCAGGGGTGAAACAAGGATGTCCATTATCACCACTATTATTCAATGTGGTACTAGATATGTTAGATGTAGCAATAGGAGAAGAAAAAGAAATTGAAGGAATTAGAATAGGAAAAGAAGAAACAAAGTTATCACTGGCTGTCAAGAAAGGTGTATCTCATGGGATGCTGAGCAGAGTGGAGCGCAGCCCTAGCCACGTGGCACCAAACAGGACTGGAACAGGCCTCCAGGGCAGAATCCCCAGCAGGGAGGGTCTTAGATCCCTCAATCCACAAGTGCCAAAGAAAGCTTCAAAGGTCAGTGAGAGGGCTTTCTTAGCTCAGTGACAGGGGAGCAGGGTCCACCCCCAGCACAGGCCCCAGGTAACACTGGCAGCAGCAGCACTTTATGGCAGTGGCCAAGTCAGGCTGCAGCTTCCATTATGGGAAAGGCTCAGCTTAAAGCCCCTGGGGAAATTGAGCAGCTGATGTAAATCTCAGTCCTGAGTACTGTACTAAGGAGAGGAGGACCCTTAGGACCCTCCTCTTGACAAAGAATTCATAAGTCAAGTAACTGGCTGGGAAAATGCACAAAAAAAGGGAAAAAATAAGATCATAGAAGGTTACTTTCTTGGTGAACAGGAAGAAAATAATATCTTTAAAAATAGTTGTTCAATTGGAAAAAGAGGTCCAAAAAACCAATGAGGAGAAGGCTTTAAAAAGCAGAATCACCCAAATGGAAAAGGAGGTTCAAAAGCTCACTGAAGAAAATAGTTCTTTAAAATTGAGAGTGGAGCTGAGGGAAGCTAATGACTACATGATAAACCAAGAAATCACAAAACAAAACGAAAAGAATGAAAAGGCAGAAGATAATGTGAAATATTTCATTAGAAAAACAACTGACCTGGAAAATAGATCCAGGAGACAATTTAAAAATTATGGGACTACCTGAAAGCCATGATCAAAACAAGAGGCTAGACACCATCTTCCAAGAAATTATCAAGGAAAACAGCCCTGAGACTCCACACCTGGAGGGTAAAATAGAAATGGAAAGAATTCATCAATCACCTCCTGAAAGAGATCTCAAAAGGAAAACTCCTAGGAATGTTGTAACCAATTTTCAGAGTTCCCAGGTCAAGAACAAAATATTATAAGTGGCCAGGAAGAAACAATTCAAGTATTATGGAAATACAATCAGTATAACACAAGATTTAGCAGCTTCTACACTAAGGGATTGAAGGACTTGGAATATGATATTCCAGAGGTCAAAGGAGATAAGATTAAAACCAAGAATCACCTACTCAGCAAAACTGAGTATATTACTTCAGAGGAAAAATGTAATTTCAATGAAATAGAGGACTTCCAAGCATTCTTGTTGAAAAGACTAGAGCTGAATAGAAAACTTGACTTTTAAATACAAGAATCAAGAGAAACATGAAAAGGTAAACAGGAAAGAGAAGCCTTTAGGAACTCATTAAAGTTGAACTGTTTACATTACTATGTGGAAAGATGTTATTTGAAACTTATGAGACCTTTTTCAGTATTAGGAAATTTAGGGGGAATATATATGTGTGTGTGTGTGTGTGTGTGTGTGTGTGTGTGTATGTGTGTATGTATATTATATATGTGTGGTTATGTATATATACATGAGTGTATGTGTGTGTGTGTGTGTGTGTGTGTGTGTGTGTGTGTGTGGAGAGAGAGAGAGACAGGGAGGGAGGGAGGGAGAGACAGAGAGACATATAGACAGAGGGTACAGGGTGAGCTGAATATGAATGGAGAATACCTAAAAAATAAAGTTTACTGTTGAATAGAATGTGCTAGGAGTAAGAGAAAGGGAGTGGTAGAATGTGGCAAATAATCTCACATAAAAGAAGGAAGAAAAGAGCTTTTACAATAGTGGGGAGGAGGAGGGAGATCAAAAGAAATAATTGAATCTTACTTACATGGGATTTGGCTTAAGGAGGGAATAACACACACTCATTTGGATATGGAAATCCCTTTTACCCTGCAGGAAGGCAAGGGGGAAGGGGATAGGAGAGAGAAACTAATAGAAGGGACAACAGATTGGGGAAAGGGATAATCAGAAGCAAACACTATTGTGGGAGGACAAGTCAAGGGAGAGAATGGAATAAATGAAGGGCAGGATAGGACAGAGGAAAATGTGGCTAGTCTTTTACAATATAACTATTATGGAAGTGCTTTGCATCGTTACACATGTATGACCTATATTGAATTGCTTGTTTTCTCAGTGAGGGTAAGTGGGGGAGGGAGGGAGAGAATATGGAACTCAAAGCTTTAAGATTGAATGTTAAAAATTGTTTTAGCATGCAGCTGAAGATTATGCTATACAGGCAATGGAGTATATAAATCTATTTTGCCCTACAGGAAAATAGAGGAGAAGGGGGATGGAAGAAGGGTGGGTAATAAAAGGGAGGACAGACTGGAGGAAGGGGTCAATGGGTTGCATGCTGCCCCGGGGTGTAGGGGGGGGAAAGATGGGGAGAAAATTTTGAACTCAAATTCTTGAGGAAGTGAAGGTTAAAAACTGAAAAATAAATTAATTATATATTGAAAAAAGTCAACAGGAAAAGACAAAGAAATTCCATTTTAAATCATGGAAATGTTTAGTTATTTAAATATGTGTGAATTTATCTGCCAAAACATACACAGGAATTATATGAATACACCTTTTTATGTAAATAAAAAGACCTAAAACATAGAAATATTAACTGCTCATATGTAGATTGTACTGCTTTAATAAAAATGGCACTACTACTTAATTTGCTTATTTATTCATAGCAATCAAACTAGCAAAGTATTATTTTATAAAGCTAGAAAACCAGTGATGAAACTCGTCTAGAGAAACAAAGTTTTAAGAACTCAAAGGAAATAACAAAACATCAAGCGAGAAATAGGGGACACAGAAAATTCCAGATATCAAACTATACTACAAAATAGTAATCATCAAGATGAAGTAGCAATGGTGAAGGGAAAAAAAAGTTTAACATTGAAACAGATTAGGTATACAGCATAGTGGAGCAAATGTAGTCTGCTATTTGATTAACCGACAGACCTCAGCTGATGAAGAAAGAATTCACTGTGCAACACAAAGTTCTGGGAAAACTGGAAAGCAGTCTGACAGAAACTATGCATAGAGAAACAATTCACATGATATAAGCTTCAAATGTACACATGATTTAGGCATAAAATGTGATAGCAAAAAATGGAGTAGTAAGGAAAAAAGATTGTTTCAGATCTATGGACAAGGGAAAAAATATGACCAAAAACTGATAGAATCATAGAAGAGAAAATTGATATTTTTTATTATTTAAATTGAAAAAGTTTTGCCTAAATAAAACAATGTGGCTAAAAACATATATATATATATATATATATATATACACATATATATATATATATATATATATACATGTATATGAAGAATTGATTCAGTTTTATAAGAAGAGTCACCTCCTAATTGACAAATGGTCAAAAGATATTAACAGGTATGTTTCTAGGCAAGAAATATCAATAGCTATATTTAAAAAGTCACAAATCACTAGCAATTAGAGAAATGGGAATTTAAACAGCAGTATACTTTCCCAAACTCATTCTACTCCTGAACTTTGTTTTTATGTATGTGCATATTTCTTATTTCCTATTCTTCCTTCCTCCTCTACATTACTTCTACCCACTACCTTGACCTCGTATTATTTGCCTACTCCCCCTCCAAGGATCCCTCCCTCATCTTCCCATTCCCATAAATCTAAACACCCTTGTATGCCCCCTTTTACCTATTCCCTCATTCTTACCTCTAAAGATCCCTCCCTTGTCCTCTCTCCCCTTCCTATATCCCTATCATTTTATTTCTTCTGAATTTAGAAGACTTTTACACTCTTCTAAATATATATGTATTGTTTCCTCTTAAACCCATTCCTGATGAAAATAGGTTACTGGAAGTACCAGCCCTCCTCCCTCATCTAATTCCTCTGTATGGATTCTTCCTCTTGCACCTCATTTGTGTAAAATAATTACTTTTTTAGCTGTTCCTAAATGGTTTTACTTTCAAAAAGTCATACCATGTTCAAGTTTACTCCAATCTTTCTTTTGAGCTACCCAAATATTAATAAGAATCTTAGACATTCATTTTACATACATAAAAAGTAAACAGTCTGTCCTTCTGAATCACTTATAATCAGTCTTTGTTATGTACCTTATATTTCTTTTGGTTCTTCTATTAAGTTCAGGATACTTTTTTAGCAAAATCTTGAAAGTCAGAGTTTATCAAATGTCCATTTTTTTCATTCAGGATAATATTTAACTATGCGGGTTATGATATTTTCAGCTGGAGGCCCAGTTCTTTTGCTCTTTGATATATTGTATTCCAAGACTTGTGGTCTTTTAATGTCTCTGCTGCTAGGTCTTGTGTGATTTTAACTGTGGCATCATCATATTTGAATTGTTTTAATCTTGATGCTTTTAATATTTCATCCTTGAGTTGGAAGTTTCAGAATTTGACTATGATACTCTTATGAATTTTCTTCATAGAATCTCTTTTAAGTGGTGATTTATGGATTTTTTTCTATTTCTTCTTCCCTTCTTCCCCTGCCCTTATTCTAAGGCTTCGGGACAATTTTCTTTAATTATCCCGTGTAGTATTGTATCAAAATTCTTTTTCTGATCATAACTTTCAGTTACTCTGATTACTTTTGTTTTCTCTTCTTGATCTGTTCTCTAAATCTGCTGTTTCTCCTGTGTTTCACTTTCTCTTCTATTTTTTCATTATTCATATTTTGTTTATTTCTTAATCTCTTATAATTTTGCTAACTTCACTTTACCCAATTCTAATTTTCAAGGTATTATTTTCTTCCTTAAGATTCTGGGTCTCCTTTTCTAATTGGTTAACTTTCTTTTCATAACTTTGTTTTTTCTTGGATTACTCCTCTCTCTCTCTCTCTCTCTCTCTCTCTCTCTCTCTCTCTCTCTCTCTCTCTCTCTTTTTGCTTTCCTCCATCTCTGTTATTTGATTTTTAAAGTCTTTCTTAAGATCTTCTATGAATTAATTTTTGGCAGATGACCAGCTGTTGTTACTCTTTGGGGGTTTCTTTACTTCAATATCCTCCTCTAAAGATGAACCCTGGTCATCTCTATTCCTGTAATAGCTTTCTATGCTTGGATTTTTTTTTCTTTGCTTGTGCATTTTTGGTGGTAATAGCTTAATTTTTGTAATTAGTCCCAGCCCTGGGGTGTGAGAAGTAGTGCCTTTTGCCCCAGATCTTAGTTCCCCCCTCTAGCCTGGAAGTGAAGCCCAACCTCCAACCTCCTCTAAGCGCCCGCAGCAGGGGCTTTCTGTCCCACTGCTTTTGCACTCACTGGTGTGTGCTGGTTCTTACTCGCTCCTACCACTCTTCACAGCACAGCTGGGTCTGGTATTTCTTATCTGTCAGTAGAGACTCTCTCAATCTTCCTGGGCTCAAATGTCCAACCCCCTTACTATGCTAGGGGTTAAAGTTCCTGTAGCTGGGACAAATGCAGACCCACGACTTGCAGTTTGTTATAATGGAACCTAGCCTGGAGGTGTTTACTCTTCACAGGGACCAAACCTCTTACCGGGATTTTTCTTCTCATCTTCTCAAATTGACCCAGGAAGACCCCTGTTAAGCCCCTATCCTTATTTATTTTTATCTACACTTTGTTCACTCTAAGGTACTATTTTGACTCTTGTGGGGGAAAATCTTGAGAGCTTGGAATTTGCTGACCTACTCCACCATCTTTCCAGAATCCTCATTTATTGATATTTAATTGACCAAAAAATAGTTTCTAAGTTTCCTTTATCTTCTTTTCTCTTGTTTTTCATTGTCCTTTTCATTTTTAATTCTTATCATTTCATTTTTTTTCTTTTTGTTGACTAATAAATTATTTTAATGCTTCTGGTTTTATTTATCAGTTCAATCTTTTGTTTATCTTTCAATTTTGTTAATCTTTGATTTATGTGTCATCTTGCTGCAGGAAACAAGCTAAAAGAATTCAATACAGGAATCTATTACAAAGGTTTATCTTAGAATGGACAGGCTTAAATGTCAACTTCACATAATGGTTTTCTCCACTGAACAAGTACTCTCATTTTGATACATTCATAAGACTACTGCCTCCTCTCACTTAGTTTTTCCTCTAGGTTACTCCTTCTGATTTGTCTACCCTTGGTAATGTTGGTCCTCTTATAAGCCTCTTACCTTCTCAACCAGCTGCCTGTGATTGCTTCAATTTTCTCTATTCATCCTTTCTATTTCTATGTCCATGCTACTTTAAATGTTTTTTCTTCTTCTTCTAGCACTTAAACTAATGGACTTGTTTTACTTCATCCCATAGATCTTATATTTGTCCTCTATTTTCTGGAGTTTTTTTTCCAAATGATCACTATCTGAACTGCTTCTATTGTATTTATTTGACATATAGGCAAATCACAGTGTGAAGTACTGCCCTTTACTTAGGTAGACTTTTTATTTAGTGAACACGCATAAATAGGAGCAAAACAGGAAAACAGTTTGAGAAGAAACATAGATAGTTCTGAGGACCAGAAAGAAAACAACTCAGAAGAAAACCTACTGACTGATGTTACAGATGGTGACAATTCATTGTTTCCCAATAGCTAATGTAAATACCACTGTTTTCAGTACCTTGGATGTTTGTGTTTGGGAAATCTGAATCAAAGAACTATTTGTAGGCTGTGGGAAAATTGGATATGGACTATTTGCATCTAGTGGATCTAACAGAAATATGTATTTTGAGTTTTTTCAACCTGAGATTTAGGTAAATTACTATACATGAAGAGGAGACAGGGTCAATGAAAAGCCACAGATGAAGAAACCATCTGAGAAGACTCAGATATACCAATGAAAGAAGTTAGAGAAGACAAAACATAGAAGATAATCTAAAACCTAGGAAAACTAGCCTTCATACATAAAATTCCATCTCCTATCTCCATGCCTTCATAATGGCAATTTTCCATGCTTTCACTACCTTCCATTCCTTTTCTGAACTATTTATAGGGCTGCCCTTATTCGCTGAATGGGCATTGCTTCAGACAGACTGAGACCTGGGAAAGACTCTAGGATAAAAAGGCCAAGGTCACCATCTGAATCCTGGGCCATCACCAATCATTTTGACTTTTGTTTTGCCACTGGACTCTGATGACAAAGGAGGAGAAAGCGAGGCTGATGACTCTGCAGGGCTCTGCTTCAATTATATCTAGTTCATTTGCAAGTCAAGACTTCACCCTCTTGATGTCATTGGTCCTCTTCAAGAAGGAAGGATGAACAAGAAGTGCCTTCCATTCTCATATCCACCTCCCAGAATCCTTCAGCTCCAGCATGACTTGGATCAGATATCCTTCCTCCCTATCTTGGCTTTAACTACCCTGTAGTTATCTTGAATATTCTAAATATTCTTATAGATGTACATTTTATCTCTGCTCCATCTCAAGAGAATGTGAGCACATGGAGAGCCAGAATTGTTTAGTTTACTTGTTTTGTTTTGCTGGTCTCAGTCCTTAGCATGGTAGTAAGAGTTAATAATAATAACTAACAATTCTATACTGCTTTACATTTGCAAGGTGACTATGATCTTCACAACAACACTGGGAGGAAAGTTATTATTATCCCCATTTTGCACTTAAAAAAAATGAGTTAGATAGAGATTAAGTGACTTGTCCAGGGTCATACTGCTAGTTAAGTATCCCATGCTAGACTGCAATTCAGCCAGTGTCCTATCCATTACATAACAAAGTAGGTACTGAATAAGTCTCCTGCAGGAGTGCTGTGCCAGAGGTATTGGCCACACCCCACTGACTATAGCAATGAAGATAAAGTCGGCCTTTGTCATGACAAACCCACTGGCAGAAACAAGCTGGTAGGGAGACCCAGTGTTCTGATTTTTATAGGGCAGCAAATTCACTGAAAGTCCTCAGGGAAAAGGCATAGCCTCAGTTCCCAAACCAGGTCAGAGAGTTTTCTGCTCTGAATTTATAATATCTGTACTGAGTCAATTTAAACAATTTCAATCAACAGGCCTTATGTGATAAATTGTATGTAACTCATCCCTAGCAAAGTAAGGACCAATTTAGGTGGAATTTGAGCCTGGGAAGTCTTAGAGATGATTTAATACACCCACCAGCCTGGAAAAATCCAGATGCTGAGTAAATAGCACATAATCCATAACTGGGGAAGTTCGGAAATTTTCCACTGTGTTGTTCATCCTTCATTTTCGAAGAGGACCAGTCACTACAGGGTGATGTCTGACTTCTGTGTGAATTGGATTTGAGTGAGGCAGAGCTACACAAAGTCATCGGTCTCACTCTCTCTTCCAGGGCCATTATAACCCAGTGTCAGGACAAAAGTCAAGAAGAGTGGGGATGACTTGGGATGCAGTGGATGACCTGAGTGTCTTCTGTGTCTGACCAAGTTTTAAGTGCTCCATAACCCTGCTTCAGCTGCCTTTTTGGATGTTGTAACAAGTTGTTCTCATGGGCCCATACATACTTAGGGTAGATAGCAACCTAATTCACTGTCAGGTTTGTGGCTTACTGGTTATCCTCAATTTGTTTTAGCCCATCTGCTAAGATGGCTTACCTGGGTGTGGCCCCTCGTCATGCTACAGCTTCTTGTAGCCACAGGTGAGAGTTGAGTGACAGGTGGACAAGTATTACAAGTATGAATTACAGCAGCAGTGGCAGAACAATTCAGAGCAACAAGCATTAGCAAGTACTACCATGTGTAAGGAATATACAAGTCCCTGGAAATCCAAAAACAAAAAAAGGAAACAAAAGCCAGTCTCTACCTTTGAAGAAATTACACTGTATTGAGATGGTATATTCTATAAGGGCAGTTGGGTAGCATGTGGATAAAGTTCTAGGCCTGGAGTCAGGAAGACTCATCTTTTTTAATTCAAATCTAACCTCAGACACTTACTAGTTGTTTGACGAGAAAGTCACTTAACCCTGTCTGCCTCGGTTTCCTCATCTGTAAAATGAGTTGAAGAAGGAAATGGCAAACCACGTCAGTATCTTTGCCAAGAAAACCCCAAATGAGGTTACAAAGAATCAGATACAGCAGAAATGGGTGAAAAATAACAATACTAAAGAAGAGGGCCTTGCATTCTCCTGGAATCAGTTGTGCTGAATAGTTCGTTCCCTCTGCCTATCTGTGTCACAAGCCCTTTTCTCTTATCATCTCAAAATATTAATCTCATTTCTAGAGTTACTGGGTAGCAAAGGTTTGGGGGGGGGGTAGTGGCAACCAAAATGCAGATATAATCTTATAATCCAGCTTATTTCCAAGACACTTAATGGAATTGATACAATTATAGTTATTTTAGAGTTAAACCTAGAAGGCACATGAACTATCAACCAGTTCAACTTCTCCTGCAGCTTAGGAAAACAAGGCCCAGAGAGGCTAATGAGTATTTTTTAAATGATAAGAGCTACCACTTATATGGCACTTACTATATGCCAGACAATTTGCAACTTTTATCTAACTTTATCCTCACAACAAGCCTGGGAGGTAGGTGCTATTAATATCTCCATTTTATAGATGAGGAAACTGAGGCAAACAGAGATTAAATGACTTACCCAGGGTCACACAGCTAGTAGGTGTCTGAGATTGGATTTTAATTCAAGTCTTCCTGACTCCAGGCCTAGGGTGCTATCCGTTGTGCCACCTAGTTGCCTATGATTAAGTGACTTGCCCAAGGTCTCACAAGTTGTCAGTAACAACGCCAAGTTTTGAACCCAGATTACACAACCCAGCACTTTTTGAAAGAGTTTGTACTTTATCTACTGTCTCTTCAAGTTAGGATATACATTTTATTTCGCCCTTTCTTAGGAGGTAGAAATAATCTTCCATGGAACCTTTATCCATTAGTTAGGTAGCATCTGCAGATAGCACTAACTTAGAATTACTGTGAACTAAACATTATAACCATTAAATGTTTATTGATTTTCCTTCTTCTTTTCCATTTTTAGGAGGGTAGGAAGATATTAATTACATTTTTGAGAGGTCAGTGCTGCTGTGTGAAGGTGGCTCAACAGCTCTCTCAAAGACTAAATCTTTCATTTATCTACCAACTAAATAGAAGCATCCCAGGCAAGCTAAATGGCAAATTTTCTCTCCATCTTCACTCCCTAATGTGAGGAGTTCCATGAAGGCTCCATCAAGACTAATTTAATCTCTTTGTTGGGACCCTTTCAGTACCACCTTTTCCTCTGTGTTACAACTCCCAACAAAGAGGAGGAAGCACTATTTACAAACATTTTTTTAATACCATTCTATCTCTCCCCTCCTCCACCTACCTTCCCTCCACAAGGTATAGGGGAGAATGTCATTGTTCAGTCATGTCAGACTCTTCATGACCCCATTTGGGGCTTTCTTGGCAAAGATACTGGTGTAGTTTGTCATTTCCTATTGGAACTCATTTGACAGATGAGGAAACTGAGACAAACAGGGTTAAGTGACTTGCCCAGGGTCACACAGCTAACAAGCATACCTGAGGTCAGATTTGAACTCAGGAAGATGAGTCTTCCTGTCTCCAGGCCTGGCACTCTATCCATTGTGCCACCTAGCTGCCCTGAACTGCTTTTATTTCCTCTATTTTTCCCCCTTTGTTTCAAGAGATGGCTTTCTGGGGCAAGGGAATGATATATTTGGAAATGAGGGTGATACAAAAACAAAAAATATCAGTATAATTTTTGAAAGGTCCCTTTCCAACTCTAACCCTTTGATCATCTGCTGGCTTTTCTCCTGTGCAATGTTCCTTCCTTTCAGTGGATCCAACATAACTATCTGATCATGGGGCCTAAACAGGCAACAGTTTTCAAACTCTTTAGAGCCTCTGATGACTCACCATGAAATAGAGGTGACCCAGGTTTCTCAAAGGCTGAGCTAAGGGTGTATGAACTCTGACGGATGCCGCCAAGCTTGCAATGGCTTTGAGTCTGTGCCTCGTGACAGACTGAATCCGTCCTCTGAGCTGAGCCTAGCCAACCAGAATGGCTCAGGACCAGAAAATGGGTTTTCCCAGGCAAAGGACATGGCTAATGTATGGAGGGATTGTGGGGTGTATTGTTAGAGGGAATGCCCCTGTTGAAAGAAATATCAGACCCTTGAGGTACGGTTGCACTGTGATACCCTATTCACATATGCTGTGAATACACTGGACAGTCTTCCCCACCCAGTACACTGGACAGTTTTCCCCTACAAACTTCCCCATTTCTGTTGAAGGCATCCCTATCCTTCCACTCACTCAGATTGATAACGTTGGAGCCATTTTCAACTTTGCCATATTCCTGATTCGTAATATTCAGTCAGCTGCCAAATTTTGTAAATTCAACTCCCACTACATCTTTTCACATCTGTCACCTTCTCTCTAACAATAGAGACAATGTTGCTGCCTCTCATAACCTCTCACCTAATATATTGAATCAGCCTCCTAATTGGCCTTCCTATTTTAATTTTCTCTAATCTATACTCTATAGAGATGCCAAAATAACTTTCCAAAGGATTTAGACAAAAGGGGCATTTTGTTACTGCTTTGTTAAATTTAAAATACACTTAAAAAACAACATACCAGTTCGTAGTTTCGTATATAATCCTCTTTTCTGATCTTTCTATGTTGAAAAATTCATGCATACACATGATCATTAAGTTAATAACAAAAAACAAAATTAAAACAAAATCAGCTGATGCCTAACTTTGACCATTTCACTCCCTTGCTCAGGAATCTAGTCTTGCCTCTAAGATTAAACCCAGACTACTCAGTCTAACATTGAAAGTCCACTATGCTCTAACTCCAACCTTTCTCTCTAGGCTTATTTCATATTATTCCACTTCATTTACTCTACATTATAGCTACCCTAGCCTACTTTCTGTTTGCTCCTTTACCTTCTCATTTCATTTCCTGTCTTTATGCCTTTACACAAGCTATCCCTGATGCCTTCTTACCTCTGCCACTTAAAAACCCTAGCTTTCTTCAAGGCTCATTTCAGACACTAACTCTGACATGAAGTTTTTGCTAGATCCTTCAATATTTAGCATTCTCTCCCTCCCCAGATTTCCCTATATTTACTTGCCTGTGTACATGTTACATAAACCCAGTCAAATGTTAGCTCCTTTGTGGCAGGGACTGGTAAATTTGTGTCTTTGAAGCTCCAGTGCCTGGCATATAGAAGGGCTTAATAAATGTTTACTAAATGGAATTGAAATTAATAAAAACTGAATTTTGTCCTGAGAGTTTTTGAGAGGGATAAAAATGATGTTTTACATATATACACACTTTTACATGCCCTGGAATATCCACTACCCTATGCTCCTACACATCCTCCAACACTCAACTCAAATCTCACCCCTTCTCTGTGCCTTAACTTCTTTTGGTCAATCTGCTTGCTAAATATGGCATCTAACATGACTGTGAAGGGGACTAGTTAAAAATCTATTGCATTTCATTTCTGTATTGAGAGGGTCTACAGCTTAGGAAATAAAGACAAAATTTAATTAAATTCCACAAACATGACTTCCTTGAATCACTATATTAGAAATAAGGAAAGATAGGTAGGTCCTTGCCTTCAATGGAGCTTCATATTCCTATAGAACATTGAGGTCATTTGCTTAATCATTTCATTTGATCTTCATAACAATCCTGTGAAATAGGTGCTATCATTATCCCACTTCCGAAAATGAGGAAAGGGAGACATAAAAACTTGACACAAAAATAAAATTAATGTAAATTTTAATGTTATGGACACTAAATTCCCCTCTGAAGTCCTCTTCTCTTTTCTTCATGGTATCATTTCACCATCAGAAGAGTGCAAATGCTGTCAGGGTCTACCATGCTGGAAATTTATGGGCTTTGAGATGGGTTGTATATCAATTATCAGAGCAGACAGATAAACAAACAGACAGACTGATGGACCAATGGATGGACAGATGGATAGATGAATGTTTGGATGGATGGATAGATATATGTGTATCTATGTGTGTATATATCTATATAGATATCATTATTCATATCATTCCATTTCATTTACTCTACATTATGGTCAAACTGGACTACTCTGTTTGCTCCTTTACCTCTTCATTCCATTTTTTTATGGTTTTACATGAGCTATACCAGATGTGTCCCCATCTATATACTTAGGTAGATATCCATACAGATAGAGATAGAGATACTCACTTTTTGTGTGATATGTTGAAAATGAACTGCCAAAATTCATTATTGCCAAAATTAAAGGATCCTGACTTAATAAGATTTAGGGCCCTAGAATTTAAAGTTGAAGGGATCTTAGAAATGATTTTTACAAATGATAAAACTCAGGTCCAGAGAGGTTCATTGACTTATACACTCCAAGTGATCTGAAGTAGGTTTTGAACCCAGCTCCCCTGACACAAAATCCATTATAAACTGTGGAATTTTAGAGAAGAATATTGGTTAGAATACTGTAACCCTTCTCTAAGAAATTCAAAGAATTTGGAAAAAATCCCTACTCCTTTAAGCTCCTAACACTTTTAAAATCTATATCACATGGTTTAGCACTTAGTTATATTTTGTCTTCTATTAGTTTATAATTGTTTCACATGTTCAAGTTTGTCTCCAAATCTAGACTGTAAGTTTCTTAGAAGAATATGTCTTATATTACTGTCATATTTCCTAGATCAATAGTCCCCAGACTTTTTTGATCTTATACTCCTATCAGTGAAATATTTTAAGCATATACTCCCCAATCTGCATATAGTTACTTATATATAAATTCAAGAGTGCCTTGAAAATCTTAGTGCAGTTTTTTTGGAATTGCTTTACTAAAATTTATGCATGTTACAAATGTGCACAGAAATAAAAATTTTAAAGAATGAGATAGAGATGAAATGATATTTAATTCTAAAATCAATAGAAAACCATTGGAAGCAGAGTAGGAAAGTAGTATGATCAGACCATTACTTTAGGAAAATTATATTGGCAGCTATGTCTTGAGGATGGACTGGAGAGAAGACCTGACACTGGTAGATTAATTAGAGGCTAATTCAGTAGTTCATATGAAACTTGAATAATGGTGGTAACTGTGTGACTAGAAAGAGGGGATGAATATGAGAGATACTATAGAAAGAGAAATGCCAAGATCCAGCATCTAGCAAGATTCATTATATGGAAAAGAGAGTGAGGAGTCAACAGATGACAACAAGGGTGTGAACTTGGGTTCATATGGCTTCATGTCAGGGTTGGTGCTGTCCTCAATAGTAATAGGGGAGTTTGGAGATAATAATAATAGGGGATGTGGGTTTGGGGGAATAGATAATATTAAAGAGATCTATGATTCTTCTCCCAGCATCTATACCTGATCAGCCTGTTTGATGCATTCTGTTCTGTACAAAATAAAAATGGAGGAGCGCAGGGCTCTTGCTCAATAATCACTAACCCACAGTCCAAAGTCTATCCAAAACCAGTAATAGACTACAGCCACCACTAGATGATGTGGGGTATCTGAGAATATGTATGCTGGGGGAGTCTGAGTTAACCAACTGGTACCTGCAAAGCTGCTATCGTGAATACCTAGGTAGCCAAGTAGGGACAGTAAGTAGAGCACTGGATATAGCACCAGACCTGGAGTCAGGAGAACCTGAGATCAAATCTGGCTTCAGACACTTGCTAATGAAAGACCTTTTCATTCATCCATTCATAAATTTATTTGTGCTCTTATTCATAGCCTTACAACAACATTAGAACAGTATTGGTGTTAAAAAGATAGGTGGGGGGAGGGGGAGCAGTTAGTTTTTTCTCAGTTTCCTCATGTTTAATGAATTGAAAAAGGAAAGGGCAAAACACTCCAGTATCTTTGTCAAGAAAACCCTAAATGGGGTCATGAAAAATTAGACACAATTGAAACAAATCAACAAGGGCAAATACCTGAAAAATGGCAAAGATGGAACAGAGTGATGGAGGATGAGGGTAGATGTGGTTGCATTGGAGAGAAGTCCCTTGATTTGCCATGACTGGGAAGGTGAGATTTGGCCAATCTCCTTCCTTCTGATGGACATCTCTCATATATCCTGTATATAACCTGATTGTGCACAGTTGTTTTCATGATATCTCTCCAATTAGATTGTGAGCTCCATGAGACCAGAGACTGTCTTTTGCCTTTCTTTGCCTAGAACTTAGCCCAGTGACTGACATAAAGAAAGTGGTTAATAAATATTTGACTGACTGATTGTCAAAGCTCATTCCTCTCCCTAATTTCCCTATTTGATCATCCTTTCAGTCACTTAGGTGGAGATAATCTCAGAGTTATTCTTGACTCTTAACCTGCACTCATTGAAACTTTTTTTCCATATGTGATCAGTTGCCAACTGGTATAAATCCTGCTACCATATATCTCACATTCCATTCCTTTCTCTTCTCTCATACTACAGTGACTATTCTTTAAGTTTTTATCTCTTCTTCACCTAGATTTTTGTAATAGCCTCTGATTTGGCCTCTTAGGTCTCCAAGTTTTTAGTGGTATTGAAGAATTTGAGTGCCATAGAAGTTCAGAGAAAAGATTTGAGTAGTCCAGAGAAACTTCCTAGATGAGGGGCATGTTAGCTGAGTCCTGAAGGGTATGTAAGATTTGGATAGGTGGATAGGCCAATAGAAGGATAGCATGAGACTGAGGCACAGAATTGGGACTTACAATGGCATGGTAGAGGAAGACAGGGAGTATTAACTGTTTGTACTAGAGCCATTCTCTCCATGAATTTGCTTCATGCCTTATTGAGTGAGCTACATTTTTGGGGATTCTAGTCTGGGGGAAGAAGCAGTGGTGCCTGATGATGCATCATCACAGGGATTTGCTTAATAAGCAATCCTTTTATTAAGGGGATTTGTGAAGGTTGGATTTAGTCAAAGGGCCACACTTGAGGACCTAGAGGGCTACATGTGGCCTCAAGGCTGCAGGTTCCCCATTCCTGGAGTTTGTTTTGTCCAAGTAATCCCTCTCATCATGTTGCTCTCCCCATATTCATTTATGACTGTTCTCTGCCAGCATTCTAGGAGATGAAGTTCATTCTCCTCTTTAGATTGCAATCTTGGGATCAGTCAGCCTAATCTGTCTGTTTGTCTCTCAATTGTCTTTTGGGTAATTCTCAACTTCACTTAAAAACCGGTATTCTATGACTTACAATAGGAGAGCTTCTCACACCACCCCAGGACACTGGATCTGTTTGGAGTCAGGGCTTGACGATTATGGGGGGCAGGGGGAAGCCAGTGTGGAGCAAGGACCTACCAAACTTACCACTACCACCACTACTAGCAACTGCTCATCAAATGCCACGAATGGGAAGATGAGCTCAAGAGCTCCTGCAGAACAGGCCACCAGTCTGACCTCATCTAGCCCAAACCCTAGCCATAGTTACAAGGAAACAACCCTCATGGAGATGAACTTTGATAGCTGCCTCTGTGAGTGATGCAGCCCCACATCCTCAGCAGCCAGGACTACTAAAGATATTAAAAACAAACTTCTTATGATCCAAACCCTTGGCACCATCAAATGTCTCAACATCAGAAAGGGATATGGGGTTATTAATGGAATGACATTAAAGAAGATGCATTACCATCTGCTTTGTTACTGTATCCTGAGGGGAGTGGGCCTTTCCATATGACTTGCAGCTGAATGAAACCTTCTATGTGTGTTATTACCCTCATTAGAATGTAAAATCAGTTGAAAACAGGGACTGTGTGGCTTTTCTACTGGTATCTCCAGGGTTTAACACAGTATTTTGCACAGTAAGAATGCAAAAAAAAAAAAAGACCTTTTCATTCATCCATTCATAAATTTATTTGTGCTCTTATTCATAGCCTTACAACAACATTAGAACAGTATTGGTGTTAAAAAGATAGGTTCTATAGTGCTTTTTCCCTGAGACCACAGTCACAATCAGAACATAGAGACTGTCCTTTTCTATTGGCATTAAATAGTCAATGATTCATAATAATAATGGCTGGCATGTATTTAGATATAATTTTAAATTTTGCAAAGGTCCTTTACACGTTAATTCCTTTCATTCTAACAATCCTGTGAGGTAGATTCTAGCATGAACCCGATTTTCCAGGTGAGGAAACTGAGACTGAGTCAGATTAAGTTAGTCACTCATAGTCCTATAGCTAGTGACTTAAGCGGAATTTGCACTTACATCTTCCTGACTGCAAGTCCAATACTCTGTCTACTGTGCCATCCAAATGCCTAGTTTGGAAGCTCTTTGAATATAGTAACTGTGATCCTATTTCATAGTAATAGTAGTAGTAGTAGTAGTAGTAGTAGTAGTAGTAGTAGTAGTAGTAGTAGTAGTAGTAGTGGTGGTGGTGGTGGTGGTGGTGGTGGTAGTAGTAGTAGTAGTAGAGTAGCAGCAGCAGCAGCAATAGTAGTAGTAGTAATAGTGGTAGTGGTGGTGGTAGTAGTAGTAGTGATGGTGGTAACGTAATAGTAGTAGTAGTAGTATTTTATTCAGAATCTCTAATTTCATAGATCTAATGGTGTAAGGGGACACTTAGGAAATTTCCTATATTAGTGCAAATAGACACATGCTCTATAGTTTATAGTCCTGATTGCCTAGGCATCAAAGAAACCAAATGACATGCTGAGGGTCATTCAGGGTTCTGTGTTAGGGCAGAACTTAAACCCAGATCTTCATCTCTGAGGTCAGTTATCTTTCCATTTATCCATTCTGCTTATCAATTATATTGTATATTCTAATTCTAATCATAGGGCTGGGTATATAGTTCTTTATTGTTTTATTGAGATGTATCTATTAACAG
Source organism: Notamacropus eugenii (assembly GCF_028372415.1). Classification (NCBI taxonomy): domain Eukaryota; kingdom Metazoa; phylum Chordata; class Mammalia; order Diprotodontia; family Macropodidae; genus Notamacropus; species Notamacropus eugenii. The sequence continues at coordinate 180,777,206 of NC_092876.1, read as the reverse complement.
AAGTGGAAATTCCATTTGTCAAGGTAGATTTTTACCAGTTTCATGGCTTGTAGTCTTTGAGAATTTCCTGAAGAACAAGAGGTAACTAGATCTTTCCATGGTCATGTAGCTAACAGATGTATCCCATTCTTCCTAACTTCAAAGTCATCCTCCTTTCTAATAATCCATGCTCACTGAATCCAGTGGGGGTGTTGTTACAAAAGATGGTAAAGTAGAAGTATGTTAAATAGCCACCTATTTTGAGTCTTTTCTAGCATCTTGAGAAGACAATATTCTTTTCTTCCTTTAGGTCACCTGGTTGGTGCTTCTGTATTGCCTTTAAAGACCTGTTGCCCACCTTTCCCCCATCACAAAAGTCCAGGATTTTAGCAGTCAAGTTAAGATTCAGATAGGAAATTAAACAATTCCTCTCTCTCTCTCTCTCTCTCTCTCTCTCTCTCTCTCTCTCTCTCTCTCTCTCTCTCTCTGTCTCTCTGTCTCTGTCTCTCTGTCTCTGTCTCTCTGTCTCTGTCTCTGTCTCTCTCTCTCTCTCTCTCTCTCTCTCTCCCTCTCCCTCTCAAGTTCTTTGTGAAATACAGATCTTTTGAGGTCAAGTCATTGGGTCACCTTCTGTTGACCTTGTTTTGTGAGAGGGTTAGGAAGTTATTTCAGTGATCTATCTAGGAATGGCAGAAATAACAGTGCAATGAAGTTGTAGCTTTTGAATGAGGATGGGGAGGGGATAAGAAAAAGAAAAGCCACATTGTTTTGATGCCATCAATGAATGCAGGTTCTATCTCCAGCTGATTTCATCTAATGCGATAACACTCATGATAATAAATATTGTTAAAAATAAAAGTCACTTGGGGGATTGGAAATCTCCAGGACAGGTGTTCAGAAGGAGGCATGCACAGTAATTGGGTGACTTATTCATTATTGGAAATGCTGTTTAAAATCTATTGAATTTAAAAAAAAAACAATACTTCAGCTGATGTCTGGCCTTCCAAAGTCATTAGCTTGTGTCTTCTGTCTGTTTATTTTCCACACTGAAGTGCAGTTTTTAATGTCACAAAAGAACCAACTTGAATCTTTGCCAACAGCTCAGAGTGAAAGATGAAGCCTTTTGAGACTCACACATCATTCTACACACAGAGTTTGTCTCTTCTCTGGAGCCTTATATCCAAGGTCTACAAAAGCCGGAGTCTCCAAAGTCAGGGGAGAAAGGAACTGTGAGATAAAGGACAATTCCTGTTTTATAACAAAGAATACTGAGGCTTGGATTGCCTAAGGTTATCCTTCAGGTCTGTCTGAGAGTTTTAAATCCAGGTGGCCAGCCTAGGCTGCAACCAGAAGGATAAACATATAAGAAATAATACTACCTCAGAGAGCACCATTTCTATTTTTAATAGATTTTTATTGGTATTTTTTTGTTTTTATATGACTTCCATTTCCTCTTGCATTATTACTCTCTTTCTGCTCCCTCCCAGATAGTCATCCTGTATTATAAAAATATTTTTGAAAAGAAAAATAATGTTGAATTGCTAGGGTGGAGCCAAGATGGCAGAGTGAGAACAACTACTCACCTAAGCTGTTTGACAAACTCCTTCAGATACCTCTAAAAAGAGAATCTGACCAGATTTTGGAGAGAGAAGGGAGAATCCAATAGGAGACAGACTGTGGCAGATTCACAGTCCAGGACAGACTGGAAAGGTGATGGGAAGGATCTGTTCCATGGGGCTGGAATAAAACACAGTGAACAGTGCACAGGCAGTACTAGCACATTCCCTCAGTGGCAAGGTGGAGCAGGAAGCCCTGGATGGTCTGAGGAGGTGACTACACTGCAGAATCTCAGGCATATCAGCCCAGGATGGGAGTCCAGTGGAACCAAGCAAGTAAGGGTCACAGAGCCCTAGGTATCTGCAGTGGCTACTTCTGAGACTATCAGTCCACAGATTAAATGTCTTCAAGTCACTTATTTGAACTTCTGGGAGCAAAAATAGCACAGTGATCAGTAAATGCTCTCCTCCCCTCCCCTTGTTGACCTTGAAAGACTCATAAAATATTTCCCCAGAAAAATCTTGGATCAGCAGAAGGGAACAAGTCTCTTAGCACATGAGACTAGGAAAATTGCTAAGGAGGGTCCCTCTTGATGTAGCTGAAGGGTACCAGTGCAGGACTGGAGCAGTTACAGACAGCACCAGCTCAGCAAACTGGGAGGAGATCCTGAGCCCCAGGGGGGTGGAGCACACAACTGCCAACACCAGGACCCCAGGTATTCCTCAGAACCCCAGCGGAATCAGGAAGACACAAGGGCAGACAGGATCACCAACTGCTGAGCTTGCTTATGCTCTACCTCAGCAGAGGAGACCTGCTGTAACCAGACCATCCCTCCCCCAACTTAACACAGATAACTCCAGGGCAACTCCCAGGGAAACCCAGAAAGACTTTGCCTGGCCTCTGCTTTCTCACACCAGCCAGCTCAGCACCAGGTAAGCTGCAGCATTTTTGCTTCCAGCTGAAACAACCAGAGGCCACAACAAACAAAGCCTCAAGTTCAAGGCACAAGAACTGCGAGACAGAGCCCCTTGTGCCCTAGAAGCAGAGATCCACTTTAAAAGCCAGGAAAAGGGTGATCATCATTATCATGATTAAGAAGCAAAGCAGAAAAGAAAAGACCAAAATATCTTTCTGTGGGGACAAGGACCAAAACATGAATACCAAAGGGGTCAGCATTGAGACTGTACTCCCATCTGAAATTTCAGAAGGGGATATGAACTGGTTGCAAGAACAAAGAACACTCTTGGAAGAGCTGAAGAAGGATTTTAAAAGCCAAAATATAGAAATAGAAGAAAAACTGGCCAGTGATTTTAAAAATATGAAAAAACAATTTACTGAAGAGAAAGGCTTCTTAAAAAGGAAAATTGGACAAATGGAAAAGTAAGTAAAAAATTAACTGGAGAAAATAACTCCTTAAAAAGGACAATTGGACAGATGGAAAAGGATATGCAAAATTAACTGAAGAAAACAATTTGACAAAAATTAGAATCGGGCAAGTAGAAGCTAATGACTCTATGAGACATCAAAAATCAGTCAAACAGAATCTAAAGAATGAAAAGATAGAAAAAAAAGGTAAAATATCTAATTGGAAAAACAAATGATCTGGAAAATAGATTCAGGAGAGAAAACTCTAAGAATGATTAGTCTACCAGAAAGCCATGATGAAAAAAGAGCCTGGACAATATCTTCTAAGAAATGATCAAGGAAAACTGCCCAGAAGTTCTAAAACCAGAGGCAAAATAGTCATTGAAAGAATATACTGTTCACCTTCTGAAGGGGATTCCAAACTAAAAACACAAAGGAATATCTTTGCCAAATTTGAGAACTATCAAATGAAGGAGAAAATACTACATGCAACCAGAAAGAAACCATTCAAATATCAAAGAACTACAGTCAGGATCATACAAGACCTTTCACTTCTACATCAAAAGACTGAAGGAATTGAAATAAAATATTCCATAAGGAAAAGGTACTGGGACTACAACAAAGGATCAATTACCCAGCAAAATTGAGCATAATATTTCAAGCAAGGAGATGGACATTCAAAGAAATAAGGGATTTCCAGATCTTCCTCATAAGAAGACTAGAACTCAATAGAAACTTGATCTTCAAACATGAGTCTCAAAAGAAGCATAAAAAGGTAAAGAGGGGAAAAAAACACTTGTTATTCAGTATGGGCATACTGTTTACAACACTATAAGGGCAGATGATATTTGTTAATCTTGAGAATTATATATTTATCATGATGTGTGTGTGTTCATCCTTCACTGCTGAAGAAGACCATGACATCAGAGAAATGATGATATGACTTGCACTTGACTTTGTTTTGAGTGAGGGAGGGCTGTATAGGTCACCAGCCTCACTTCTCCTCCAGAACCATCTGAATCCAGTGACCAGATATTCATCAGGATGACTGGAGATGGCCCAGGATGAGGCAATTGGGGTTAAGCTGTACTGGTGCTCTATCCACTGCACCACCTAGCTGGCCCATTTATCATGATATATAAAAGGGATACACATAGTCAGAAGAAGAAGTTATAAAGTAAATGATGTGATGATAAAAATGTGATTTAAGGGTACAAAGGGATTGTAACAGGAGATGTGAAAAGGAGGAAGCAGAAAATGGTAAACTGCATCACAGGAAGAGGCACAAGATTATATTACCATAGAGGGAAAGAGGGGAGGAAGGTGAGCATTGTTTGATATTTACTCTCATCAGATTTGGCTCAAGGAGAAAACAACAAACTTAAATATATAAATCTAACCAGCTCTAGAGGCAGTAAGAGGGGAAGGAGGAAAGAAAAGGGAGGGGAGTCTAAAAGGGAGGGAAAAAGTAGTAAGGGTAAAGGGGAATAAAAGGGATGGGGGGATTAAAGAAGGATGGGAAGGCTGTGGGAGGTGGTGGTCAAAAATTAAAACTCCATTGTGGAGGGGAAGGGAGAAGGGAGAACTAAAAGCACAAACAGAGGGAAAAAGGATGGAGGGAAAGACACAGATAGAAATCATAATTATGAATGTGAATGGTATGAACTCTGCCATAAAATGGAAATAGAAGAATGGATTAAAAACCATATTTCAACAATATGCTGTTTACAAGAAACACCTTTTGAAATGGGGAGGAAACACACAGGGTAAAGGTAAAAGGTTGGAGCAGAATATATTTTGCTTCATCTGATGTAAAAAAAAAACAAAACAAAACCAGAAATAGCAATCCTAATCTCAGACAAAGCAAAAGAAGAAATAGATCAAATCAAAAGAGATATGGAAGGAAACAATACCCTCCTAAAAGGCACCATAGACAACAAAGCAATATCATTACTAAACATATATGCTCCCAGTGGTGTAGCATCCAAATTCTTTTTTTTTATTATTATTTTTTAATGTTTAACAATCACTGCCATACAATTGAGATTTTATCCCCCCCACACCTACCCCCTACTACCCCCCTCCCTCCCCACGACTGCATACAATTCTGTATAGGTTCTACATATACTTTCCTATTGAGTATATTTTCACTAAAGTCATAGCATCCAAATTCTTACAGGAGAACTTAAGGGAATTACAAAAAGAAATAGACAGCAAAACTATACTAGTTTTACTATACTAGTTATACTCCCCCTCTTTGAACTTGATAAATCTAACCTCAAAATAAACAAGAAAGAAGTTAAGGAGGTGAATAAAACTCTAGATAAGGTAGAAGTGATAGATATCTGGAGAAAACTGAATGGGGAATAGGAAGGAATATAACCTTTTCTCAGTGGTACATGGCACATTTACAAAAATTGACCATGTACTAGGACACGGAAACCTCACAAACTAGTGCAGAAAGGCAGAGGTAGTGAATGAATCCTTCTCAGATCATAATGAAATAAAAATTATATGTAATTAAAGGTCATGGAAAGATAGACCAAAAATTAATTGGAAACTAAATAACCTAATCCTAAAGAATGAGTGGGTTAAACAACAAATCATAGAAACAATCAATAACTTCATTCAAGAGAATGACAATAATGAGACAACCTACCAAAATTTATTGGATACTGCAAAAGCAGTTCTTAGGGGAAGTTTTATATCTTTGAATGCCTATATGAATAAAATAGAGAAAGAGGAGATCAATAAATTGAGCGTGCAGTTGAAAAAGCTAGAAAAAACAAACTGAAAATCCCAAGTAAATACCAAGTTAGAAATACTGAAAAGCAAAGGGGAGATTAATAAAATTGAAATTAAGAAAATTATTGAACTAATAAAACTGAGTTGGTTTTATGAAAAACCAATAAAATTGATAAACCTTTGATCAATTTCATTAAAAAATGAAAGAAGAAAAACAAATTACCAATATCAAAAATGAAAAGAGTGAACTCACCTCCAATGGGGAGGAAATTAAAAGAATAATAAGAAATTACTTTGCCCAACTGTTTGACCATAAATTCGACAATTTAAATGAGATGGATGATTATCTTAAAAGACACAAATTGCCCAGATTAACAGAAGAGGAACTTGAATACTTACATAACCCCATCTCAGAAAAAGAAATTGAGAAAGTCATCAATGAACTCCCTAGGAAAAAGTCTTCAGGGCCAGATGAATTTACAAGTGAATTCTATCAACCATTTAAAGAACAGTTAATTCTAATACTATATAGACTATCTGGGAAAATTGGGAAAGAAGGAGTCCTCCCAAATTCTTTTTACAATACAAATATGGTTTTGATACTTAAACCAGGAAGAGCCAAAACAGAGAAAGAAAATTATAGATCAATTTCTCTAATGAATACAGATGCAGAAATTTTAAATAAGATTGTAGCAAAAAGAATACATCAACTTATCATGAGGATAATACATTATGATCAGGTAGGATTCATACCAGGAATGCAGAGTCAGTTCAATATTAGGAAAACTACAACCATTATTGATCAAATCAACAACAAAACTAACAGAAATCACACGATTATCTCAATAGATGCAGAAAAAGCTTTTGACAAAATATAACACCCATTCCTATTGAAGATACTGGAGAACATAGATATAAATGGAACTTTCCATAAAATAATAAGCACTATCAACTTAAAAACCTTCAGCAAGCATTATATGCAGGAGGGATAAACTAGATGCATTTCTGGTAATATGAGGCGTGAAACAAGGGTGTCCATTATCACCACTATTATTCAATATGGTATTAGAAATGTAAACTGTAGCAAGAAGAGAAGAAAAAGAAATGGAAAGAATTAGAAAAGGCAAAGAAGAAACCACTTGCAGATGATTTGATGATATACTTAGAGAATCAATGAAAAAACTACTTGAAATAATAAGCAACTTTAACAAAGTTGCAGGTTACAAAATAAACTCACTCAAATCTTCTGCATTTCTAAATATTACTAGCAAAGCCCAACAGCAAGAGACAGAAAGAAAAATCCTATTTAAATATAGGGTAGATACTATAAAATATTTGGAGTCTACCTGCCAAAACAAACCTAGGGACACAATTACAAAACACTTTTTGCACAATAAGTCAGATCTAAGTAAGGGGAAAAACATCAGTTGCTCATGGGTAGGCCAAGCCAATATAATAAAAATGACAATTCTACCTAAATTAATTTACTTATTCAATGCTGTACCAATCAAACTATTAGATAATTATTTTCTAGACCTAGAAAAAAATAATATCAAAATTCATCTGGAAGAACAAAAGGTCCAGAATATCAAGGGAAGTAATGAAAAGAAATGGTAGGGAAGGTGGCCTAGCTCTACCAGATCTCAAATTGTACTATAAAGCAGCAATTATCAAAACCACTTGGTACTGACCAAGAAACAGAGGGGTAGACCAGTGGAATAAGTTAGGTACTCTAGACACAGTAGTCAATGAATATAGCAATCTAGTGTTTGATAAACCCAAGGACCCCAGCTTCTGGGATAAGAACTCATTGTTTGACAAAAATTGCTGGGAAAACTGGTAACTGTGGTGGAAACTGGGCATAGACCAATGCCTGATATCATACATAAGAATAAAGTCCAAATGGGTACATGATCTAGGTATAAAGATTGATACTATAAACAAATTAGTGGAGCAAGGAATAATGTATTTACCAGATTTCTGGAGAATGGAAAAATTTTTGACTAAAGAAGACATAGAGAACATTATGAAGTACAAAATGGATAATTTTGTTTACATTAAATTGAAAATTTTTTGCACAGTCAAACACAATGCAAACAAGATTAGAAGGGAAGCAGAAAACTGGGAAAGAATTTTTGCAACTAGTGTCTGTGATAAAGGCCTCATTTCTAAAATATATAGAGAACTGAGTCAAATTTACAAGAATACATAATTCCCCAATTGATAAATGGTCAAAAGATATAAAAAGGTAGTTTTCAGAGGAAGAAACCAAAGCTATCTATAGTCATATGAAAAAATGTTCTAAATCACTATTGATCAGAGAGATGTAAATGAAAACAACTCTGAAATACCACATCACACCTATCAGACTGGCTAATATGACAAAACAGGAAGATGATAAATGTTGGGGAAGGTATGGGAGAGTTGGAACACATTCATGTTTGTTGGAGCTGTGAACTGATCTAACTATTCTGGAGAACAATTTGGAACTATGCCCAAAAGGCTACAAAAATGTGCATACCCTTTGACCCAGCAATATCTTTTCTAGGACTGTATTCCCAGGAGATCATAAAAATGGGAAAGGGTCCCACATGTACAAAAATATTTATAGAAGCTCTTTGTGGCAGTCAAAAACTGGAACCCAAGGAGAAGTCCATCAACTGGGTAATGGCTGAATTAACTGTGGTATATGAATGTAATGTAATACTATTGCACTATAAGAAATGATCAACAGAAAGACTTCAGAGAGGCCTGGAAAGACATATGAACTGATGCTGAGTGAAAGGAGCAGAACCAGGAGAACTTTGTACACAGCAACAGCCACAGTGTGCGAGGAATTTTTCTGGTAGACTTAGTACTTCATTGCAATGCAAGGACTTAAAAACTTCCCAGTGTTAGAACTATGAAATTTGATCGCAGAATAAAGCAGACCATTTTCTTTTGTATTATATTTTGTTTTGTTTTATGATTTCTCCCATTCATTTTAATTTTCCTGTGCAACATGACAGGTGAAAATGTATTTAATAGGAATGTATGTGTACTAGAATCAAGTCCACCTCACTTTCTGGTCACTGGTTTGTCTTACTCCATTTCCCTCACTTCACACATTCCAGTCCCCTTTGTGTTTTGTCTTCACCTATTAGAATGTGAGTTTCTAGAGAGCAAGGACCATCTTGCTTCTTTATGTTTATATCCCCATTGCTTGCCACATTATCTAGCACATAGTACATATTTAATCAATACTATATCTATATATCTGTTATCTATCATATAGGTCTTCCCATACTTCTATGTATTTTTTATATTAATTGTTTCTTACTATGCTACCATACCATTACTGTAATGTACCATAATTTGGTTAGCCATATTCAATTCAATGGGTATCAACTTTGTTTCCAGTTTCTTGCTCCTATGAAAAAAGAAAAGAAGATGGAGAAGGAGAAGGTGGTGGTAGTACTGGAGGAGGAGGAGGTGGTGTTGGTGGTAGTAGTGGTGGTGGTGTTAGCGGTGGAGTAGGAAGAGGAGAAAAAAGAGAAGCAGGAGGGGGAGATCAATTTCTTAAAAATTCCATTGTGTTGCACCTAAAATTGTAGAGTTGAAAACTGGGGTGAGGAAAATGGGGCTTTCTCAGGGACTAAAACATAGAAAATGTTGATAGCCCTTATAGTTCAACAGTAGGTAGAAACAACAGATGTCAGCACCTAGAAGAATAATTAGTTAATATAAGAAGCTACTAGATGGTGTCACTTTCCCCAGAAACTGCACTCTAGGTGAGCTCCTCCCTGGCCTGGCCATGCTTTTCCCTTTCCCCATTCGAATTCTCACCTGTCACTCTAAGAAGCTGTGTCATGTACAACAGCCACATCTGAGTAAAAGCATCTCATAGACAGGCTAAACTAGGTTGAGGATGATCAAAAGGCCTCAAACCCATCATTGAGTTAGGGGGATATATACCCCAAGTATGTGAAGCTATCCCCCAGTGGAATGGGCAGATGACAACAGTTTATCCCAATAGCCATGAAGCAGGTGCTGTGGAGCACTTAGAACTTGATCAGACTTTGACAATGCCAAGGTCATCTACTGCATCCTGGGTCATTGACAGCAGTGCTGATTTGTCTTGTCATTGGACTTTGATGACTCTGGAAGAGGGAGTGAGACTGACAACTTTGTGCAAATCTGCCTCACTTTAGTTCAATTCATCCACATGTCAAGACATCATTCTGTGGTGTCATGACTCCTATTTGAAAACAAAGAATGAACAATCACAAGTAGCAACCTTCCAGTATCATAGAGAGTCCTGTGTTTCCCCCTGTCCTCCCATACTGATAAATTAAATTTGCCTTACAAGTTGATTTGAAGATTCCTTGTCTGCTGTTTGTCTTAAATGAGTCTTGTGGTGATTGCTGGGGCATAAGAATTGGTAGTTATAGCTCTGTATATTTGCCTTATTTTCATGAGAGAAGAGAGAGAGAGAGAGAGAGAGAGAGAGAGAGAGAGAGAGAGAGAGAGAGAGAGAGAGAGAGAGAGAGAGAGAGAGAGAGAGAGAAGATATGGCATGATGGAGAGAGATTTGACTTTGAGTAGGGATGACATTGTTTAAGCTCTGCCTCTGTCCTACACTGATTGTGTGAGCCTGGGCAAGTCACTTAATCTAGTTCCTTCCCTCTGCTTATTATTTCCAATTTATCCTGTATATGTCATGTTTGTGTATATATATATATATATATATATATATATATATATATATATATATATATATATATATATACTTGCATAGTATCTCCCCAGACTGTTAACTCCTTAAGAACAGGGACTATCTTTTGCCTTTATATCCTGAGTGCTATCACTGTGTCTATCATATGGTAGGCACTTAATAAATTCTTATTGACTAACTGACTAAATCTCTCACTTACATAAGTCTCTAAGTCTGCAAAATGGGAGAGGAGGGAAAGCTAGCTTAAGATTAATCATCTAAATCAATGGTAACTGATATAATGATATCAATGATAACAATGATAATCTTGTTAACTTAAAAAGCTCCCAGAATCTCAGAGCCAGAAGAGATCATAGAGGTCATCTCATTCAACTCCTTCATTTCATAGATGTGGAAACTGAGGCACAACTAATTTAATCAATGTTATTGAAGTAAAGACAATAAAGGAAAACAACAGGCATTCTGGAAAACAAAAATTTCTACCACTTTGTCCCTTTCTTTCCCTGTGCTGCAGTTCTTTCCCCAAGTCTTACCACTCTAAACTCTGGGTCAAAAAAGTATTAGAAATACAGGCAGATCCTTAGCTATCTCCAAAGCTCAGCAGCAAGAGAGAGACAGCTATTGCTCATCCCTCCAAGGAACAGCTCATAGGACAGGGAACTCCCAACTGGCTGCTGAATAGTGTCTGGGATATACTAAAGGCGTAAATTAAATACATTAATCTCCATGAAAGTCACAACTGAGACATCCATGTCTGTGCAGAAGGTTCAAACAATAGGGCTAATTTGGTGCAATCATACATGAAAGAAAGGTTTGGGTCTGCTTAGGGGCTTGTTGTCCCCCTTCTTTCTTTTTTTTTTTTTTGCAACCTGGCAATCAGGATGGAGTTCTAGATCTGCAATATACATTTTATTTCATTCTATTTCTTTAGACACTTGTCTCATCCCTTTGTACTAAAGCAATTCCTTTATCTCTTATTCATTTAAGAACATAAAGAATAGGGTAGTGACACTTAGGCTTTGGGAGTTTCATTTCCACCTCCTCTCAGAATAGAACAGCAAATGTATTCTGGTTAAGATACAGGGGGTGAGGGGGGGTAGATTTTTTGGAGGGTGCATGGCATTCATTCTCTTAAACCTTTGGAAACTGCAGCTGTGCTGATCTATGTATGTGTCTGTCTCTATTTATCAATCATTTTCCTTCTATTTGTAGGCTTGGAGCCCGCCCCCTGCACATGCATCAGAGCAGACTGCAATCTGGAGTCTGGGGAAAGTTTTTAGCTAACTGTCAGGTCCTGGGAGCCTACCTGGGGGGTTCATCTTCATGTCCCAACTGGTGTTTCTGCATCTGAGTGACATCTTTTATCTTTCGTCTTGTCATTCTATGAAATAGCTCTTCCCCTAAAGAAAAAAAGGTGGGGGGGGGATGGTTTGGGAGATGGGAATCTGAATGACTAAACTCTCTTGAGTCTTTGCTTCTACTGAACCCTAATGCTCTGAAGATCTGAAGATGAGCAGCAGCCCTTAGAGTTTAATTTTGTCCATTAATAAATGAATTATGCAATTAGTTGATATACAATTAACTGGAATCACAAAACATGTAGAGCTAACTGGGTCAACCTGCGTCTGCATGGCTGTAACGTGCTGAAGTAAATGTGCTGTCAAAGAATATGCTCTATAATCGTGTGCACATGCTGTCCCTGCCAAAGTCCCCCAACTACCAGAATAGTAAGGAAAAGCAGACAGAGGGTAGATCCACACTGGCAAGGGGAATAAAAATCCAATGCCAGGATCCTAGGTGGTGCTGGTTTGGGATGGGGGGATGTCAAGCACTATGGCCATGCTGTCCTCCCTAGATGTCTTTGGACCCAGATCAATAAATCCCAGAATCCTCCTGGGTAGTGCAGATGAGCAATTGTATTTGGATTGGGATATAATGATCAGTCTTTTGCCAGAAGTGTCTAGAATGTGTCTAGGATGCAAATCTTAGATTCATGTTTTTCAGTGGGACTTGAGTTTGACAGAGCCAGATGTAAAGCTATTGAAAAACTCAAAACAAGAAAAAACACCACAATCATGTTCCTATGGGATCCACTCCTAGCTATCAGTAAAGTAACCAGATATGAACTGTAGAGTCAGTGATGGAAGATATGTACAGTAACATGTGTTGTGCCCATCCCTGGTGACCAGGTTTAGACAGATCATTGCATTATGGTACTCTTCAAGAACAAAGGATGAATAGCAACAAAAGATTCTAAGCTGGAAAGGATGTTAAAGATCACTGAGTACAACACCGTCATTTTACAGATGAGGAAACTAAATTCAGAGAGTTTAAATGATTTGCCTAGGGCCTCAAATCTACTTGATATCTGAGATAGAATTAGAACTAATTCCAGTTGTGAGATCCATGTAGTATTTCATGTTTGAGGCTGCTACATCATAACCAAGACTGGTTGCTTCTTTAGGGCTTGTGATTGTCCTTCGTTCTCGAAGAGGATCATGACATCAAGATGATGACATTGTATATAAGTTCCATCTTGCCTCCATGAAGTCACTCAGATTCAATCCAGCTCTGACTGTGTCTAGATGAGATTCTATCTGGCCCATTTGTCAGTACAAGCATCACAAATGGCAAGGTCCTTAAGGGTCAACCCAATATGGCAAACCTTTAATAAGCTTTGTTTTACTTTGGCTGGAAAAAAAAAGAAATGCTTAACATGTGCTTAGAAGATTGGTTGGGACAGATTCTGGAGTCATTCTCATGCAATCAATAGAACTGCATCCCTTCACCTCCTCTCAATAACCCCTCTTACATCCATCGTTATATACCATTTCTAGCCAGCAACACCTAGACCTCAAGGACCCTAGCTTGGGACAAAAGCCCCATTTGTCACACCTACAATAAAACGCAAGTAGTGTGCTTTAAAAGGTAGTTTTCCTAAAGGATGAGAGCCTAAAGCTGATCCCTCCCATCCTCCTCTGCTTCCCAATCAAATATCACATAGGGAAACTAACCTCATAGAGGCCCAGTTCATCTTGTGAAATACAATGCAGAGATTCTCCTAGCTTAGTCTCTCATACTCAGTCTAGGGAGGGTTATTGATATCATTACTGCTAGATGTAGTCAGGAAATTTGACTTGAATTCCAGCTCTGGTATGTGTCTAATTTTATGACCAAGAGCTCATTACTCAACTACTTTCAGAATTAGTTTCCTCATCTGTAAAATAAGGATCATAATGCTTGAGCCACTTGCCTCATAGTGGTTTGTAGAACACTTTGTGAACCTGAAGCTATAATAGGAATGTGAGTTACTGCCATTATTATTATTCCTATCCCTGGCCCCCAGGAGTCTGCCTTCCAACAGTTTGTGAGAAGCAAAAAGATAGCAGGTTTTGCAGGGCTATCCCAATGGCTCTTCATTAATGATGTCTACAGTATGTCCACCCCACCCTAGCACCGCTTTCTGACAGGCCATGGTGTAGATCCCTGATGCTTTGGAAAGATCTGCTCTGGAAGCAAAAATGAATCAACCTAATTAAATACCAGTGTATTCCTAGAGCACCAATTATGGGAATAGCAATCAGATCATGCCTTCCCTTCTTACCCTGGAGGGCACTAAAAATGTTTCCTGGCAGGTGCAGACAGAAGAAGAGCTCCCTACTGCCAGTGCCACCCCTTCCTCCTCCCCAATTCTCCAGGGCAGCAGTTTATACATTTCCAGCATCAGTATCCCACACTGCAGCAGTCATAAGCCAAATGATCCCCTAATGAACTGAATGGGCCACCAGAGAGGAGCTTAGGCATTCAGAAAAGAGCCTTTTTTTAGTTGTCTGCTGTTCAGGGGATGAAAAGATCACTTATTGATGAAAGTCAAGCCCTCAAAGGGTACTTTTGCACCATTTAGTATTATCAAGAGGCACTGGTGGGATCCTTCAAAATACAGGATGAGCTGTAACCTATTGTACCCCAATTCTTCCAATGCCAATGGGGCTTACCTTCATGTTGGCAGCAGTGAGTTAACAAATGCTAATTCAGTTCAATTCAATTTGGCACTTATTAAATTCCTATTGTGTGCAATGCACTGTTTTATGACACTGGGGACAGCAATATCAAAAAGTCCCAGGACAAAACAAAACAAAACTTGAAATGACTCCAGCCTTAAAAGAGTTATACATACAGAGAAGCATATATATGACTAATCAGAGAGGGAATATGTTGTAATGGATAGTATTTTGGATTCAAAGTCAAAAAGATCTGGCTTCAAAGACTCTCTTTCATACTGATTAATTATACGACCATCAACAAATAATAGGGCAGTTAGGTGGCTCAGTGGATAGTGTGCAGGTCCTGGAATCAGGAAGATTTGAGTTCAAATCCAGCCTCAGACTCTAGCTATGTGACCCTGAGCAGCTCACTGCCTCAGTTTCCTCATCTATAAAATGAGCTGGAGAAGGAAATGTCAAACCACTCCAGTATCTCATCTAAGAATATCGAAAAAGAGGCCACAAAGAGTTGGGCATGACTGAAAGTGACTAAAGAACCACAACAATAACAAAAATGACAAATCACTTATCTGAACAGACTCAATTTCCTAGCCTGAAAAGTGGGTGAGAGTAACATCAGTAGTACATGCCAAAAACGGCTTATTGAAAGGCCTAAAATAAGATAATATATCTGACATCCTTTGAAAAGTTACATAAGTCTCTGGTGAAAATATCGTTTATGATTTTTAATGACTAGGAAGACCATGGGAGGCTTCATGAAAGAGGTGGCATATAAGTTGGATCTTGCAGGAGGATAAGAATTCTCTGAAGAAGAATTGAAAAAGGAATGAATTACAAAGATGGACTCTTTACCATTCTCCATGGTACTTATCACATAGCATGCCACCATGGAAACAACACCAAATCTAAAGTCAGAGATCTGTGTTCAGATCTCAGGTCTGTTATTTGCTACCTCTTTAAACTGAGGCAAATCACTTAATCTTCCTAGGCCTGAACGAGTTAAACTAGATAATGTCTAAGGTCTCCTGCTAGCTCTAAATTCCTTAATTTAAAGTTGCCACCATCTTAGTTTGTACCTTTGTTACCATGCTCTAGAACTGTAAGAACCTCTTAATTGCCAACTTTGGCAACCTTTTTTTATTTCTCATCCTTTTTGTCTTATCTGGTTTATTTGACACTGTTGACTATCCTCACACCTCCTGGAGAATCTCTCCACACAGGAATTTCATGACACTGCTCTCCCCTGGTTCTTCTTTTACCTTACCATTCCTTCCTTAAATCTCTTTTGATGTCTCATTATTGATATCATGCTCTCTAACTGTAAGTGTTCCCCTAGATACTGTAATAGGTTCTCTTTTTCTTCCCCTCTTATAATCTCTTTGGTAACCTCATTGGCTTCCTTTTATTTAACAGTCATTCCTATGCAGAGGACTCTAACTCCCATCTCGTTTCTCTTATCATCAATTGTGATTGGACATGGACATTTCAAACTGGATGTCCCAGAGTCATCTTAAACTGGCCGTGTTCAGAACTCGTTATCTTTTCTCCTTAAGCTCTCTCTTCTGTGAACTTCTTTTTTTGTTTGTTTTTAAAGTACCACCATTCTTCCAATCTCCCACATTCAGATCCAGGGCATTATTCTGAACTCCTCACTCTCTTTTACCCCTAAATCAGCTATCAAATCTTACTGTTTCTATTATCACAACATCTCCAGCATCTGGACTCTTCTCTTTGTTCACTTTCTCCATTCTTTCTCCATCCTTCACACAGCTACCAGAGAGATTATCCTACTTCTTTCTAATGATCATGTCAAATCCCATGCCTGGATACCTTGTAGAATCTTTCTCATTCATTGAGGCTCATATCAAGGACTATTATACATATTATACATATAAAATAGAACATCATAAAGTAATGATATGTAATAAATATTTCTATGGTATTTTGAGGTTGGCAAAGTAGATGTTTTACATATATTATTTCATTTTATCCTCACAACAACCCTTGGAAGTAGGTATTATCCTTATCCATATCTTATAGATGAGGAAACTGAGGCTGAAAGATGGTAAGTGACTTGTCTACTGTCACCACAGTAAGCACGTAAGGCAGGATTCAAACTCAGTCCTTCCTGACTCCCTATCTCAGATCTCAAAAGTTATCTAATCCAGTAGTATAAAACTTAAATAGCAACAAATATCTGTAGTCACATACTGACTTAGAAAACTGCAAACTGAAAACAAGTACTCTGCAGAGGTCAGAATTCCATGTTCTTCAGTTTAGCCTTGGGAAAATACAGAAGTACTACACTGGTGCCCAAGTACATGCCAGATGCCACCACTAGGACCCCAGGTCAACACTAGGTAAACTATTATACCCCTAAGGTCTCCAGCAGCATTAGCTCCAGCAGCATCCACCACTGCTCATACTTAGCACACTAACAGACCTAAGGGTCTCCCAAGGGCCTCAGGGCAAGATCAGTGCAACATCTGGTAAAATAACTAAAACCTGCAGCCACTGGCACAAGAAGTCTGAGACAGTGTCCCTTCCACCCTAGTTGTAGAGTTCAAATTGAAAGAAAAGGAAAAAGGTCAAAATGAGCCAAAAGATGAAAAAATGAGCAAAAGGCAACAGAAAAAAAAAAAAAAAAGAAAGCTGACCATAGAAAGTTATTATGGTGATAGAGAAGACAAAGACAAAAAATTCTAAGAGAACAACAGTGTCAAAATACCCATGGGCAAAACCTCAAAGAAAAATGGGAAGTGGTCTCGTACCTAGAAAGAACTTGTGGAAGAGCTCAAAAAGGAGCTTAAAAATCATATGATAAGTAGAAGAAAAATGGGGAAATGAAATGAGTGATGCAAGAGAATT
The DNA here is from genome assembly GCF_028372415.1 of Notamacropus eugenii. Classification (NCBI taxonomy): domain Eukaryota; kingdom Metazoa; phylum Chordata; class Mammalia; order Diprotodontia; family Macropodidae; genus Notamacropus; species Notamacropus eugenii. The sequence goes on along the minus strand of NC_092876.1, from coordinate 180,759,974 downwards.
ATGAAAAAAAGAGTCAATAGCTTAGAAAACTGCTTAAAAGTAGAAGTGGCAAAATGGAAAAGGAGATACAGAAATCCACTGAAAAAAATAACTCTTTAAAGAGTACAATTATCACTTCATTGTTGGTGGAGCTAAGAGCTGATCCAACTATTCTGGAGAGCAATTTGGAACTATGCCCAAAGGGCTACAAAAATGTGCATATCCTTTGACCAAGCAATGTTGCTTGTGGGACTCTATACCAAAGAGATCATAGAAATGGGAAAGGGTCCCACACATACAAAAATATTTATAGCAGCTCTCTTTGTGGTGGCCAAAAACTGGAAATCAACAGGATACCCATCAATTGGGGAATGGTTGAATAAGCTGTGGTATATGAATGTAGTAGAATACTATTGTGCTATGAGAAATGATGAACAGGAAGACTTCAGAGAAGTCTAGAAAGATTTATATGAACTGATGCTCAATGAAAGGAGCAGAATCAGGAGAACTTTGTACATAGCAACAACCACAGTACATGAGGAATTTTTCTGGTAGAAATATGGACTTAAAAATTTTCCAATGGACTCTTGAGGCAAAACACCTTCCCCATCCAGAGAAAGAACTATGGAATTGGATTGCAGACAGAAATAGAACATTTTCTTTTGTATCATGTTATGTTTTGTTTTGCTTTATGATTTTCCCTGTTTATTTTAATTCTTCTATACAACATGCATTTAACAGGAATGTACATGTGGAACCTATGTAAGATTATATGCTGTCTCAGAGAGGGAGTGGGGAGGGAGGGAAGAATAAGGCGGAGGGAGTAGAAAAAAATCTAAGATATATGGAAGTGATTGTTGAATATTGAAAACAAATAAAATAATTCAATTTTAACAAAAAAGAAGAGAGAACATTCTGAGAATGAGGGACAGTCTGTGTAAAGACAGAGGGTTGAGTGATTAAACGTCAAATACAAGGAACAGTTTGGGTAGAGTGAAGACTGTTTGAACAAGTAACTGTAATAAAGTAGCAACAGTAATAGAGCAGTTTTCAATTACAATTAAGTTTAGAATGCAAAAAAATGACTTAGCAATAAAGAACTGGTATTTTTGTGGCAAAAAAAATCATTTTCAAAGTTTCTACTTAATTAATAGACTAATGACAAGTATGACTGAAAGAACTTATAAATGTGTACAGACATAGGACTATTGACATGTTTGACTGGGCTGGGGGCCACTAGCAGCAACCCAAAGACCTGCATCCTGACAATGGAGTTGTAGATGCCCTGAAAGAATAGCCCTACCTAGCTAGCAGTACTTACTCTTACAGAGCAATGCCTTCTATTTATGCATGTGCATGTGCCTGCAACACATTCCACATATACAAACACAGATAGGTCTCAGGTTTAGGAATTTTTATTCCTCTTATATTTACACTTCTTAAAAGCCCAGCAACCCAGATACACTCAATGAAAGGGATAAATGATGTTGAATCATCAACACTGTTTTCTTCTTGGTTTTCCTATACATCATCAAGCCCCGAATATGTATTGAATAAAACTTTCTTATTTGTCAATAGCTGGTTGTACCAAGAAGAGTTTTGCTAAGAAAAAAAAAGAAGGAAAAAAGTACAATTATCCAAATGGAAAAGAGAGTACAAAAGCTAATTGAAGAAAACAATACCTTAAAAGTTAGAATTGGCCAAGTGGAAGCTAATGGCTCTATGAGACATCAAGAATCTATCAAACAAATTCAAAAGAATAAAATAAGAAAGAAAATGTTAAGTACTTCGTGGGAAAAACAAGTGACCTGAAAAATAGATCCAGGAAATACAATATCAGTATCATTGGAATGCCTGAAAATCATAATCTAAAGGAGAGTCTGAACAGCTTCTTTAAGAAATTATCAGGGAAAACTACTGTGATGTTCTGGACCCAGAGGGCAAAATAGGCTTTGAAAGAATCCACCTATCTCCTCAGGAAAGAGATCCTAAAATTAAAACTCCAAGGGATATTATAGCCAAATTGTAGAACTATTAGGTCAAGGAAAAACATACTTTAGAACTATTAGGTCAAGGAAAAACATACTTTAAGTGGCCAGAAAGACACAATTCAAATATCAGGGAGTCATGGTTAGGATTACATAGGACTTGGAAGCTGCAACATTAAAGGATCTGAGATAATAGAATATGACATTCCAGAAGGCAAAGGACCTAGGACTAAAATTAAGAATCACTTACCCAGCAAAATTAAGCATAATACATGAAGAGAAAAAATGGTCAGTCAATGAAATAGAAAAATTTCAAGCTTTCATAAGGAGAGAACCAGAATAAACTAAAAATCTGACCTCTAATATCAAAACCCAAGAGAAGCATAAATAGGTAGAAAGGGGAAAGAAAATGTAAGGGATTCAATAGAGTAAAACTATTTACTTCCCTACACCAGAAGATGATATTTGTAATTGTTAAAAATCATATCACTAATAGGACAGCTAGAAAGAATATATATAGACAGAAAGTATGGGTATAAGATAAATTTGAGTGAATGACATAAAACAATTAAGGGATGAGGAAGAGGAGTAGAATGGGTACATAAAGAAGGGAGAGGTAGAATGGGGTAACTTATTTCACATGAAGATTCATGAAAGAACTATTACAGTGAAGGGGAAGATGGCAGGTGGTCAGCAAGCATCATCACTTCAACCTTCCTCTAATCAGTACTGACTCAAAGAGGAAATCATATAAACAACCAGTTGAATATACAAATCTGTCTTACCCGGCAGGGATGTAAGAGGGGAGGAGATCAAGTAAAGGGGAAAGGGTGGGAAGAAGGGAGGGCAGATGAGGGTGGATTAGTAGACAGAAGCAAAACAATGGTAAAGAGGGCAAACATGAAAGGAGAGAGAGGACAGACAGGAAGAAGAACAGGATGGTGGGAAATACACAGGTTGTAATCATAACTGTAATGTGAATGGGATGAGCTCTCCCTTAAAGCAGAAGTGGATGACAGAGTGGATCAAAAACCAGAATCCTACAATATATTGTTTATAAGAAATACACTTGAAGCTGAGAGACACACACCGAGAAAAGGTAAGGGACTGGAGCAGAATCTATTATGCATTAGCTGAAGCAAATTTTTTTTTTTTAAAGTAGCAATAGCAATCCTGATCTCAGATACAGTTAAAGTAAAAATGACCTAATGAAAAGAGATAACTACATTTTGCTAAAAGGTACCATGCAATACAAATACTAAACATATATACACCAGATAGTATAACATCCAAATTCATAAAGGAGAAGTTAGATGAATTACAGGAAGAAATAGATGGCAAAACTATAGTAGTAGAGGACCTCAACTGTCCCCTCTCAGAACTCAATAAATTCAAACAAAAATAAAAAAAACTAAGGAGGTAAATAGAACATTGGAAAAGTTAGATATGACAGACAGATCTTTGGCATGATTTAGACATAGAGAGCGACACCATAAGCAAATTAGAAGAACGAGGAATAGTCTACCTTTCAGATCTATGTGGAGGGGAAGAATTCATAAAGAACATTACAGAATGTAAAATAGGTAATTTTGAATATATTAATTTTTCAAAAAAGCTTTTGTACCAACAAAATCAATGTAGCCAAGATTAGAAGGAAAGCAGAAAGCTGGGAAACAGTCTTTACAGCAAATATCTCTGATAAAGGTTTCATTTCTCAAATAAATAGAGAACTGAGTGAAATTTATAAGAATTCAAGGCATTCACTAATTGACAAATACTCAAAGAATATGAACAGGCAGTTTTCAGATGAAGAAATAAAAATTGTCTATAGACATATGAAGAAGTGGTCTAACTCTCTTTTGATTGGAGAAATGCAAATTAAAACAACTCTGACGTACCACTTCATACCTATCAGATTGACTAATGTGATGGAAAAGGAAAATAAATGCTGGAGATTATGTGGGAAAATTGGGACACTAATGCATAGCTCATGGAATTGTGAACTGATAAAAACATTCTGGAGAGCAATTTGGAACCATAGCCAAAGGCCATATACCCTTTAATCCAGCAATACCACTACTAAGTCTATATCCCAAAGAGATCATTAAAAAAAAGGGGGGGGGGGAAGACCTAGATATACAAAAATATTTATAGCAGCACATTTTGTGGTGGAAAAATACTGGAAATTGAGGGGATGGCCATTAATTGGGGAATGACTGAGAAAGCTGTGGTATATGGAGTTAATAGAATACTATTGTGCAATAAAAAATGATAAACAGGCAGACTTCAAAAAAACCTGCAAAGAAGTACACAAATGGATGCAAAGTGAAAATGAGCAGAACTAGGAAAATATTTTATACAGTATCAGCAATACCTTGTGATGATCAGCTATGACTCAGCTCTTCTCAGCAATACAATATTCTAAGAGAAGTATGAAGGACTTATGAAGGAAGATGCTGTTGACGTTCAAATAAAGAACTGATGTATTCAGAACGCATATTGAAGCATATCTTTTTACTTTATTCTTTCTCATGTTTTTTGTTCCTTTTGATATGTTTCTTCTTTCACAACTGTGACCAATATGGAAATATTTTTACATGATAACACATGAATAAACTATATCAAACTGCCTAACATTTTCAGAAGAGTGGAGGGTAGGAAGGGAGGGAGAAAAATTTGGAATTCAAAATTTTGCAAAAATGAACGCTAAAAATTTTCTTCACTTGAAACTGGGGAAAAATACATTAAAAATATGAAAACCCACAAATTAACATCTCTACATTCTGTTCTACTTTTTTTTCTTTTGTTGAACATTTCCCAATTACATTTTAATCTGGTTCTGGAAGTACTGGAGAATCTTGCTGGGCTGAGGCCATGGGATGAGAGTTTAGCACCCTTTTCCTCTCATTTTATACATGAGGAAATCAAGGCCCAGAAAAGTTAAATGCTTTGCCAAAGGCACGGTGCCTATAAGCAGCAAAGCAGAGATTCAAAATCCTCTCCTGTGACTCCAAATTCAGACCTTTCTCCATTTATTTACTTTGCTCATCTGGAAAGTTCTTTTATCATCATTGACTTCTCAAGAAAAGGTACTGAAATCCACTGGGCTCCCACGTGCCTTGTGCACCAGTGGAATCCTCTTTGCCCAGATGAGGACTGGGATTCCTATGTTGTCACTTTACAAGGGACTTTCCCAATTTACCCCTTCTGGTTCTGACCCACTTGGAGCTATATCTTGTGGCTTCCACATTCCTGGCTATGCTGTTGGCTGATGTGCTATTGTTAATTGCAGCTATTTCCAGCTCACAATAGATCTTTCTTCCTTTTCTTCTCCTTGCTTTGTTTCATAGCAGGTGGTTCTCATTACCAAGCAGGGAGGGGTTGATCAAAGAAGAATTGCCATGTGCAGGAGAGTTTGAGAGCCATGAAGGGCATATCCTCACATGTCTCCTATTAAGTGATTGTAGGCAAATCCCAGATCTGTGGTCTAGAGTTCTAGAGTTTCTCTGCTTGCCATCTTGACCTCTACGGTTTGGAGCTAGAGCCTCTGAGAGCCTTTTTCCAATGGCAGGTATGTTTGTGCTCTTATCTAAAAAGCATTTAATTGGACATCAGGAATTAAGCCAGTCACTCACCCTGAATTACACCTATAGTCAGGAGAAGTGGTTCATAGTCCTGTCTCTGCCATTAGCTAAATGTGGAACCTTTGAGTTGGTGATCTCACCTCTCTGATTACCATTCAAATGAATATGGACTCAATAGTCTCAAAGTTCTTTTGTAGTTCAAACATTCTATGATTCTGTGATCATGGGGAACAGGCCAACAAGAAACTGAAGGAGTGAGAGGCAACAGTAGAAATTTAGGTAATCGGGGTCAATTTGAACTTGGCAGTCAAATGGCTTTTGTGAACTTGACTGACTGAGAAACTGTCTACAAGGAAGAGCTAGCAGTCTAGCTTCTAACCCCGGGATGTAAAATATAATAAACTAATTCCATACACATAAATCACCAGATGGCTCTGGCTTGATCAGGAAAAAAGAACCCCCATGTCCTCTTACCATTGGCTAATCCCCAGAGCCCACTTGCTTGCCCTATTTAGGCAGCCAATTGTTTATCTCAGTCCAGAGCCCATTTCATCACCTGGAGCAAACTTTGATTATCCAAAGCCCCCAGCCACCTATTGCTGATTCACCTGTCCCTCCTGAATCAGCAATGCTGGATGAAACATTTTCCCCAGAGATTCCTGCCTCAGGCTTTGCTCCTGGAGGTGCTAATGACTATGTCAGACCCTATATTTAAAGCATAGGTCCTGAAAACTCATCCACTTTCAGATTCTATATTTAGTTTCTTTTTGTCCAATATATACTCTGTAAGTGCACATCTTACGCAAGGTGCCTTGCACAACAGAGTACTGCACTCCAATCCTGATATAATTCCAGGGTTTGGGTCTGGAAGAAGCTTTCTTTATTGTCAGAAATCTGGAAATGGGGGTGGAGGGGTAATTTAGTTTTAATTAGAGGCAGATAACCAGCCCAACAAAGAGATGGAAAACTCAGTCATAGAATACTGAGACTGAAAAAGACCTTTGAGATCACCTCTTTCAGACCTCTCATTTGACAAATCAGGGAATGGAGGCAGGGTCAGCTGAAGTGGCATTCCCATGGTCCCAGAGCTAATCATTTAGAAAGCAAGGGCTAGAACTCAGGTTTCCTGATTTGCAGTCCAGTGCTTTTTACACTAAACAAAACATTTCCCCAAATTTGTGTCCCCTTCTACAAATATTAAACAACCAGTGGCTAGTGTTCCTTCCTGCCCCCCTCTCTCTATGTCTCTGTCTCTTTCTGTCTCTGTCTCTTTCTGTCTCTCTTTCTCTTTCTGTCTCTCTCTCTCTCTCTCTCTCTCTCTCTCTCTCTCTCTCTCTCTCTCTCTCTCTCTCTCTCTCTCTCTCTCTCTCACACACACACACACACACACACACACAATCTACCTGTTTCAATAGTGAAATGAATAATATATAACTTTTATGTGGTGTTCTATATATTTGAAAATGCCTTCCCATATCACATCTGGTTCTACCAACAACTTGAGAATTTAGACCCACGTTAGGATAGAGAAGGATAGCTATAGGAGGTATGCCTGTTAGTTAATTAGCAAAGGGAACTCCAGGATGAGGAAACTTACTCTACTAATGCAGATTGGAATCTTCTCTGAAGCTTAGTCTCAAAGGAAACCTGGGTACTGAAAAGTTCAGTGACTTCTCCAGAGTCATTATGACTAGTTCTCTATCCACTGTAAAACAGAGCTTCTCCTCACTGTCTTCATTTTATAGCCAAAGAAATCAAAATACATAGGGAGTCATTTGGTTCAATTCAACTTGTCCAGCATTTATCAAGTATTTACTAAGTGCAAGGCACCGGGCTAAGCCCTGAGTATATAAAGACTAAAGGAAAAGAGTCCAGTCCTTTAGGAGATTTACATTGGACTGGGAAACTATAACATGGACACAAGTGAGTATATAAAAAAAATTACAAAGTCGAGATAGAGTGTTACTATATCAGGGCAGGGATGGAGATAAGGAAACGTCTCATATGGGAGATGACATCTTAGTTGTCTTTCAAAGGAAATGAGGTGGCCTTAAAAGAAGGATTACATTCCAGGAGAGAGAGACACACATGTAAAGGCAACAGAAGTGGGAGAAGAAATGTCATGTGAGGAACAACCAGTCTGTCAGTTTTACTGAACAAAGAGTTAGTAAAGGAGAGTAACATGAAATGAGACTGGGAAGATCAATGGAAGCCAAATTGTAGTAAGCTTTATATGCCAGACTGAGGAATCTATGTGTAACTATAAGGACCATAAATAAGGAGATATTGGAGGTTTTTGAGCAAAGACGTGTGAAGTGGCAGACTTGTGTTTAAGAAATAAGCACAATTTGGCAGCCGTGTTGGAATAGGTTGGAGAGATGAGTTGGGCTAGAGTCAGGGAAACCAATTAAGAGGCCATCTCAATACTACAGACGAGAAGGAATGAGGGCCTTAAACTCTGGGAGAAGTGTGAGTAGAAGGAAAGGCATAGATATAAGAGTTGTTGAAGAGGTGGAATTGCAAAGACTTGTCAACTAACTGGATCTGTAAAGTGAAAGAGGATACAATGGTAGTGTTCGGGTAATGAAACTCTCATTTCCACAGTAGAATCAGGTGATTCTGACTGAGGGTTGGGTTTTAGGGAAACATAATAAGTTGCTTTGGACACGTTGAATTTAAGAAGCCTATGGGATTGAAGTGGAATTTCTAGCTGGCATTTAATATTGTTGGACTCCAATTCAAAAAGCAGATTATGGCCTGAATACAAATATTTGAGTCCTTTGTATATAGAGGATATGCCAACCCATGAGAACTGATTAGGTTGCCAAGAGAGGGGAGAGACTCAAGATCAAATCTTGGAGAATACCCACAGGAAAGCATAAGTGGGCAGTAGGAGGATGACTAAGTGATTTACCAAAAGTCATGCATCAGTTGTGGAACCAGAACTAGGACATGGCAGTTCCAACTGAAGTTTAGTGATTTTACACTCTATTCTTAGTCTGTATATTAGCCTAATTTTGGTTGCCACACTGACTAGCAGATTATATCGAAGAATCCTTTTCCAAGAGGATAAATGCATGGTGTTTGGGGTTTGGGCGGGGGGAGGTGAGGAGGGGTTTGGAGACTAGAATCTTTGGTTCATTAGAGAAAGTAGCCATTACCTCCTTGCATGGGCATAGGTGCTTGAATGATTGAGCGCCTAATGCATAGTAGGGATTTAATAAATGTTTATTGATTGATTGGATGAAACAAGAGCTGAGGCCAGGATAGAACAAAAGCACTGATGTTCAAAGTACTCAAAGGATTTGACCCTTAAACTATGGAGGAAAAGACTCAGAAGAGCATAGTCAGGACAGTGTAAGAAGAAAACAGTGAGAAAGGGTGAGATTTTAATTAGTTTGGATAAAAAACAGGGATATAGAGAATGTCCACTTTCATTATTCACATGGAAGCTGAGGCCAAGTTCTCTAGACTCACTGATGCATGAATGCAGAGCTCAGCAGACTAGCTGCCAGGCCCCCTCCCCTCTGTGCTCTGCTCAGACCAGACTATTTCCCTGAGCAAAGAAATCCTGATGCTGTCAAAATCTCATTGGTCTTTTCTGCTGTGTTCTGAGCCTCTCATCCCTCCATTTCCTCGCTGGGATGCTCATTCATATGCTTGTCATGAGCTCTCCCTTTTCTCCCTCTCCTTGGCTCCTAATCTCTACCTCATGCCCACAGCCATCTTCCTCTCTCCTTTTCACTGGTAAACAGACTTGTCACCCATTTATCAATTCATTGGAACTGCAGCTCAGGTATTGATCACTATTTGTTTTTGTTTCTTTGTTTGTTTGAAGCCCCCACCCCCTTGTAAACTTGGTCTATAGAGGTTTCATTAGGCTGCCTCACAGGCAAATAATAGAAAACATCTGTCTCACTTGGGCTTCCTTTCTGAGACCAATGGAAATCTGCTTTAAGAGTGTTAATCAAGCTATGAAAATCAATGGCAGCTTATTTCTTTATGATGAAAAAGCTGGTTTGCAGCCTCACTAGGTAGCAGGGGCCTGACACCTTGGATACCTACAGCAGTTATGGACTCGGGAGGCTTCCTGTTCAGGAGTCTATTCTCCTCCTAATATGTGCATGTAAATCTCATATGTTAATGTGATTCTCTTAGCAGTGTGTGGCAGAAACAGACAGAGGATAAAATAAGGTTTTAGCAAAAGGAGGGTTGCCAGGCATTGTTACTATTTCATGATCCTGGCCAGACTTCCCTGGAGGTAGAAGACATATGTGGATTGATTCAAGGGTGCCAGAAGGCACAAACTGTTCAGAAAATAGCACCCCTACTGATATACTACTCATTCTCTTCCTTCTGTAATCAACTGTCCATTCTTTTTAACTCCATAATAAACCCAATCCTCAACCTGAGTCAAAAGTTGGAATAAGAGGATCAAGCATCCTCAGTGGACCCAGGAAATAATAGTCAAAGTCTTCATAAGATCAGGTAGAACCAAGGTGAACTAGACTTCTCAAGAATCCAGGAAGAGAAAGATCTTGCCAAGCCTAAAACAATTCTTGAAGGGGTGGGCAGAAGAATCCAGAACAGACCTTGGAACAGAGCTCCTAAACTGGCGATAACTAGCACTTGTACAGTACTTTAAGGTCTGCCAAGTACTTTACAAATATCTCATTTTATCTTCACAACAGCCCTGAGAGGGGAAAGGTACTATTCTCCACCCCACCACCACCACCTTGATTATAATCTCCTCTCCAATTCCTAACCCAGAACTCTGAACCCAAGAGCTTTTGGAATATCAATATTTGCAGTCCAAGGGCCTCAGAGAGCATCCTGTGAGGTAACCCCTGTGAAGATATAGCCTGGCAACAGATCCTGTAGGGGCTATAGCCACAGGTACCAAGAAAAGAAAATATTTACCACCAAGATCCTTGGCATTGTTAAATAATTCAGCATCAGAAACTGATGGGATTTTGTCAGTGAAAATAACATTCAAAGAGAAGCATCACCATCTGTTTTACCATCATATCCTAAGGAACATGGTACCTTTCCATACAAATTGCAGCTGACACCTTCCATATGTGTTGCCTCCCCCATTGGAATGTGAACTCTCTGTGCCACTGTCTCTGTGCTGTGTGTACAAAGACAAAAGGGACTCATTCCCTACTTTCAAGGAGTTTACCTCTTATCTGGACAAGTTATAGGTGCATATCTTGGTATGAACAAAATGTACAACATATACTTACAACATAGTAAAGTACTTTATGCTATTCTCAAAATAGCTGGTCTGAGAATGTGATTACTGATGACTTCCTATGAAAAGAGATATAGGAAATAATGGGGCAGCTAGATGGCACAGTGGAATAAGGAAGACATGAATTCAAATTCTGCTTCAGACACTTACTAGTGTGCTCCTGAGTAAGTCACTTAACCCAGTTTGCCTCAGTTTCCTCATCTGTAAAAATTAGCTGGAGAAGGAAATGGCAAACTATTCTACTATCTCTTCAAAGAATACCCCAAATGGGGGGAAGGGGGGACTCACAAAGAGTCGGATACAACTGAAAAATGACTGAATAGCAACATAGGATTTAATGGAAGGGAAACATATTCCTGAGGTTGTGACTGAAAGAAGCCCCAGTTGCTCAGAGGGTGTCCACAAAGGTGGGTATTTTATCACACAGGGATAGTTACACCAACCTAGCAGTCTCTGAAGACAAAAGACTGCAATATATACACACTCTCACAATAGGAAGCCAACTGTGAGAGCCAAAACTTGTAGATCAAAGTCTGCCGAAAGGCTACTGTCTCAATTACACATAACACAGAGAGAATTGGTTCCAGAAACAAGGAACTTGTTGCAAGGATTGTGCCCATTCTACAATGAGTGTTGCCTCCAGATGCAAGTACAGCCCTAGGGAGCAGACTGTGAAAAAAAGTGAACGAGGGTGGATGGCCAAGAGCTGGGCATAAAACTGAGAGCTGAGTTACTTTCCATCTAATTCAGTGATCAGGTTGCCACTAAGTATAACCCCTCCCTCTCCCCACCTCCCCAAAATTTCTCCCCACTCATTTTAGCCAGGTTCTGTTTTCCTTTTTACCTAGATAACTTGCCAAGACTCCATCCTTCTGCCTCCTAAAAGGATCTCCACCACCACCTATTTTTAAAGTTCACCAAGAGGTCCGTTTCACAAGTTCATTATTACACTTTCCCTTGGTTAATTCCTCTTAATTTATTCTTTATATCCCCCATATTTTAGTATCAATTCATTTATTCTTGGTCTTTTCCTCCTCAACCTCAGTCAGGGTAGAAAAGAGCCATTCACCAAGCTCTGTATAAAGATCCTTCACATAAAGAATTTTTTAAAGAATCTTTGAAGTTGGAAAGAACTAGGTTAAATATCTCTACCCCTTTTACTTAGCCTTTCCCCCTTTCCATGTCCTTGTTTGTCTTCTTGTAAGACAGACAGTTACTGGCAACATTGACAAGGTCTTGCATTACCCCAGGACTCCTGTTGCAGAGGGACTTCTTGATGGTCTTTCCATTTCACTCATTCTGTGCTTTCCTCCCAGCTATGTGAAAATTCAGGAATAGTTTTTGCTCCTTCCTGCTGGCTAATCATTGCAATGAGGAGCAGACCAAGATTTGGGCCAAGAGAGGAATGAGTTCATTTGCAACCTCAGGGTGAGAAGCACAGTCTTATTGCACATTCAAAGCTAGTTAAAAGACAGGAAAGCAAAGACAGGGTAAATGGTCAATAGTCATCCTGGGGAAACAAAGGTTAATCATTGGCCTCAGGAGCTATTGTGAAGGTTGGGGTCATTTAGTACATGTTCATCATTTTCAGCCACAAAGCATGGTAAGTGACCCTAAGGGAACTGATGGCAGACAGAAATCCTGAAAGGTGTGGAGAAAAAAACTGGCAATGATGCAGAATGAGTTGGGATATCTCTTGGTTTTGTTTGGAACATAGCTGAATATCATTTCATTTTTTAATGGGTTTATATTTTGGCTATTCAATTAGATTACAAATTACTCAAGGGCAAAAAACTGTTTTATCATTCTTTTTTCTTTACCAAGGATCAGAAGAGTTGCCTGCATGGTCTTGATGTCAGGAAGACCTAGTTTCAAGGTTTGTCTTTGATGCATGGTATCTATAGGATTGTCCACACGAAAACATCCCCAGGCAATTCCATTGTGACCATAAACACCTTCTACTTGTCACTCTACAACAATAAAAGGAGTTAAAACCTTGGGAACTGATTTAATTGATGAAATTATATGTTTAGATATCAGCAGCAATAGCAGCAGCTAAGCCTCTGAATAACTCCTTATATTTCCCCTCACTGCCAGAAAATACTCAACAGCAAATATTCAAATATTTGCTGTTCTGATTGTTATCTCCTTCAGTAATTATTCTTGCCCACCCCTCTCCAAAATAAGAATTTGTAGTATGTATAAAAAAAATTGAAAAGGAAAAGAATAAACATTTATGAGTCCTAGAAACTCCATTTGGATTCATTTGTTCATTCATTTTTTTTCATTTCCGCCAATCAAATAACTCTTTAATTAGTTCCAGACTTGAATGCCACTCCTTGCTGGGATGCTGAGTACTAGAGATTCTGGGTTTGGGTTACTTTATCTGTGGATTGAATGGACATAGCTCCAGTAATGTTCAAAGTGAGCTTTCTTGAAGGTTACACATATATTTCTGTACTCTGTTTTAATGGTGTTTTCACTGGGTCTTTGCAAATCTGAGTCATCTGCATTTATATTTTCTTTGGAAACCACCTCAGCATGTTGTGAAGTTGTTTCAGTTGTGTATGGCTCTTCATAACCTCATTTGGGGTTTTCTTGGCAAAGATACTGGAATGGTTTGTCATTCCCTTCTTTAGATCATTTTACAGATAAAGTTCTGAGGCAAACAGGGTTGAGTGACTTGCCCAGGGTCACACAGATGGTAATATCTGAGACTAGATTTGACCTCAGGAAGATGAGGCTTCCTTGACTTCCAGCCTAGCACTCTATCGACTGTCTCACCTAACTGTCCCATACTTGCTATAAAGGCTTTTGATTGTCCCTGTTGAACATTACATTATACTTCATTTTCCTCTTGGTATTCACCTAAATGTCAATGCGTTAGACATATCCTTCTTTCTTTCATGATCAATGGGTAGTAGGCCATTTGTATCTTTGAAAAGACAGAAACACCAAATTTCACTATTTACAAATTTTATCTCATTTGTTCTTCACAATAACCCTGAAGGATAGGTGATATTATTATCCTCATTTAACAATTGAGGAAAACAAGCAAACGGAAGTTAACTGACTTGCCTAGGGTCACATAGCCAGGCAGTATATGAGGCTAGACTGAAAGTCAGGTCTTCCCAACTTCAGGCCCAGTGCTCTATCTACTGTGCCACTAACTGCCTTTAAAGGCTTGTAATTAGTGGATAAGCTTTTAACTTAATGAGAACTTTGAAATATATTGCCCTGGACAACTAATAGCCTCTCCATGGCTCAATTTTGTTTTCTACAAAATAGGTCTAATATATAAGTTCCATATTCATAGGAATGTTCAAGAGAATCATAGATTTCAGATTTGAAAGGGAAGCCACCCTTTACCTGAATAAGAATAATTACAAGTGGGCATCTGGATTTTTATGAAAATTAGTGAGGAGATGCAACTCTCTTTGTGAGAGCTGACCATACCACTTCTCCCTAGTTCTAGTTGTTAGGACATTTTCCCCTACAGTGAGCCCAAATCTATCTTTAACTTCTATTCATTACTTTTTGGCCTTCTGGAATAAAGCAGCACAAATGTGTTATCTATCAATAGGGTGAGCCTTTAAATTATTGAGGCCAACTATCAGACTCTACTTATCTACTCCTCATTAGACTAAATGGCCCAAATTTCTTTATCACATTATCTCATGGCTTCTTTTCAAACCATCCTGGAGAAGCTCATATCTGAGATGGGACCCAAACCTCCTTTACTAAAAATTATTATTACTATTATACGTGATTTTGTTCTTATTCTCTTTTTAATTAATTTATTTGTTTTCAGTTTTCAATAATCACTTTCATAAGTTCCAAATTTTCTCTCCTCCCCTCTCCCTCCCTAAGAGAGAATGCAGTCTTATAGGGGTTCGACACATACATTCTCATTAAACACATTTTCATATTAGTCATGTTGCATAGAAGGATTAAAACGAATGGGAGAAACCATGAGAAAAAACAAAACATAGCAAAAGAGAAAACAGTCTGCTTCATTTTGCATTTTGACTCTACAGTTCTTTCTTAGGATGTGGATGGCATTTTGCATCGAGTCCTTTGAAAATGTTCTAGGTCCTTGCATTGCTGTAAACAGCCAAGTCCATCAGAAACAGTCCTTGCACACTGTGGCTGGTACTGTGTGTAAAGTTTTCCTGGTACTGCTCATTTCACTCAGCATCAGTTCATATAAGTCTTTCCAGGTTTTTCTGAAGTCCACCTGTTTGTCATTTCTTATAGCACAATCGTATCCCATTATATTCATATACCACAACTTTTTCAGCCATTCCCCAGTTGATAGGCATTCCCTCAATTTCTAGTGCTTGGCCACCACAAAAAAGGGCTGTTATAAATATTTTTGTATATGTGAAACCTTTTCCCGTTTTTATGATCTCTTTGTGACACAGCCATAGAAGCAATATTGCTGGATCAAATGGTATGCACATTTTTATAGCCCTTTGGGCATAGTTCCAAATTGCTTTCCAGAATGGTTGGATCAGCTTACAGCTCCGCCAACAATAATTTAGTGTTTCAACTCTCCCACACCTTCTCCAACATTTATCATCTTCCTGTTTTGTCATGTTGGCCAATCTGATAGGTGTGATATGGTACCTCAGAGTTGTTTTGATTTCCGTCACTCTAATTAATAATGATTTATAGCATTTTTTCATATGAGTATAGATATCTTTAATTTCTTCTTCTGAAAACAGTCAGTTCATATCCTTTGACCATTT
Source organism: Notamacropus eugenii (assembly GCF_028372415.1). Classification (NCBI taxonomy): domain Eukaryota; kingdom Metazoa; phylum Chordata; class Mammalia; order Diprotodontia; family Macropodidae; genus Notamacropus; species Notamacropus eugenii. Next base: position 180,744,418 of record NC_092876.1, on the reverse strand, counting down.
ATCAATTGGGGAATGGCTTGTATTCTTGTAAATTTGACTCAGTTCTCTATATATTTTAGAAATGAGACCTTTATCACAGACACCAATTGTAAAAATTCTGTCCCAGTTTTCTGTTTCCCTCCTAATCTTGGTTGCATTAACTTTGTACAAAACCTTTTTAATTTAATGTAATCATAATTACCGATTTTGTATTTCATAATGTTCTCTATCTTTTGTTTGGTCATAAACTCCATTCTCCATAAATCTGACATATGAACTGTTCTTTACTCCTCTAATTTGTTTACAGTATCAGCTTTTTTACCTAGATTGTGTACCCATTTGGACTTTATTATGGTGTACAGTGTCAGGCACTGATCTATGCCCACTTTTCTCCATACTATTATCCAGTTTTCCCAGAAGTTTTTGTCAAACAGTAAGTTCTTATGCCAGAAGCTGGAGTACTTGGGATCCACTGATCTGTACTTCTATATCTTAGTCAAAATCAAGTGGTTTTGATGAATGCTGCTTTATAATACATTTTGAGATCTGGTATGGCCACCTTCCCTAGCATTTCTTTTCAATAATTCACTTGATATTCTGGACCAGATGAATTTTGATATTATTTTTTCTAGCTCTAGAAAATAATTTTCTGGTAGTTTGATTATTATGGCACTGAATAAGTAAATTAATTTAGGTAGAATTGTTATTTTTATTATATTAATTCAGCCTGCCTGTGAGCAACTGATGTTTTTCCAGTTACTTAAATCTGACTTTATTTGTGTGAAGAGTGTTTTGTAATTGTATTCATATAGTCCTGGGATTTGTTTTGGCAGATAGGCTCCCAAATATTTTATACTACCATAACTTTAAATGGAATTTTTCTTTCTATCTCTTGCCGTAGGGCTTTGTTAGTAATATATAGAAATGCAGATGATTTATCTGGGTTTATTGTGTAACTTGAACTTTGCCAAAGTTATTGATTATTTCAAGTAGTTTTTCACTTGGTTCTTTAGGATTCTCCAAGTATATCATCATATCATCTGCAAAGAGTAATAACTTAGTTTCTTCTTTGCCTATCCTAATTCTTTCAAGTTATTTTTCTTCTCTTCTTCTCTTTCTTTCTTCTTTTCTTATTGCTAAAGCTAACATTTCTAGTACCATATTGAATAACATTGGTGATAATGGACTTCCTTGTTTCACTCCTGATCTTACTAGAAATTCATCTAGATTATTCCTATTGCATATAATGCTTGCTGATGGTTTTTCTGTTATCTATTGAATAATTGTATGGTTTTTGTTAGTTTTGTTGATGATATGATCAGTAATATTGATAGTTTTCCTAATATTGAACTAGCCCTCGATTCCTGGTATAAATCCTATCTGATCAAAGTATATTATTCTCATGATAAGTTCCTGTAATCTTTTTTGCTAATATCTTACTTAAAATTTTTCATGTATATTCATTAGGGAAACTGGTCTATAATTTTCTTTCTCTGTTTTGGCTCTTCCTGGTTTAGGTATCAGAACCATATTTGAATAAAAATAATTTGGTAGAACTCCTTCTTCACCAATTTTCCCAAATAGTCTACATAGTATTGGAATTAACTGTTCTTTAAATGGTTGATAGAATTAACTTGTAAATCCATCTGACCCTGGAGATGTTTTCTTAGGGAGTTCACTGATGGCTTGTTCAATTTCATTTTCTGAGATGGGGTTATTTAAGTAATTTACTTCCTCTTCTGTTAATCTGAGAAATTTATATTTTTAAAATACTCATCCATTTCACTTAGATTGTCAACTTTATGAGCATAAAGTTGTGCAAAGTAATTTCTAATTATTGTTTTAATTTCCTCTTTGCTGGAAGTGAGTTCATACTTTATATTTTTGATACTGGTAATTTAGTTTTCTTTTTGTAAATCAAATTATCAAAAGTTTATCAATTTTATTGTTTTTTTTCATAAAACCAAATCTTAGTTTTAATTATCAATTCAATAGTTTTCTTAATTTCAATTTTGTTAATCTCTCTTTTGGTTTTCAATATTTCTAATTGGGTATTTAATTGTGGATTTTTAATTTATTCTTTTTCTAACTTTTTCAGTTGCATGCCCAATTCATTGATCTCCTCTTTCTCTATTCCCTAAGAACTACTTTTGCTGCATTCCATAAGTTTTGATAGGTTGTCTCATTATTGTTATTTTCTTGAATTAAGTTACTGATTGTTTCTATGATCTGTTGTTTGACCCACTCATCCTTTTAGATTAGATTATTTGGCTTCCAATTAATTTTTGGTTTACCTTTCCATGGCCCTTTATTATATATTTTCATTGCATCATGATCTAAAAAGGATGCATCTAATATATCTGCCTTTCTGCACTGGATTGTGAGGTTTTTATGACGTAGCACATGGTCAATTTATGGGTATCTGCCATGTATTGCTGAGAAAAAGGTATATTCCTTTCTATCCTCATTCATTTTTTCCAGAGGTCTATCATATCTATCTTATCCAGAATTCTACTCACCTCCTTAACTTCTTTCTTGTTTATTTTGAAGTTAGATTTATCAAGTTCAGAGAGGGGGAGGTTGAGGTCCCCCACTAGTATAGTTTTGCTGTCTATTTCTTCCTGTAACTCCCTTAACTTATCCCCCAAGAATTTGGATGCTATACTACTTGGTGCATATGTTTAGTAATGACATCACTCCATTGTTTATGGTGCCTTTTAGCAGGATATAGTTTCCTTCCTTATCTTTTTGGTTAAATCTATTGTTGCTTTTGCTTTGTTTGAGATTAGGATCGCTACCCAGACTTTTTTTTTTTTTTTTTACATCAACTGAAGCATAATATATTCTGGTCAAACCTTTCACCTTTACCCTGTGTGTATCCTCCTTTTTCAAAAGTGTTTCTTGTAAACAACATATTGTAAAATTATGGTGTTTAATCCATTCTGCTATCCACCTGTGTTTTATGGGAGAATTTATCCCACTAACATTCATAGTTATGATTACTATCTGTCTTTCTCTCCATCCTTTCCCCATCCCCATTTATGCTTTTATTTCCCCCTTCTCCCTTCCCCTCTTCAAAAGAATTTTACTTTCAACCAATGTCTTCCTCAATCTTCTCTCCCTTTTATCAGCCCTACCTCCCTCTACTTTTGCTTTTTCCTTACTACTTCTTCCATCCCTTTTAATTGACCCTGCCCTCCCTTTCATTTCCCCTTTCCCCTCCTACTGCCTGTAGAGCAAGTTAGTCTTAACTGAGTGTGTTGTTCCCTCCTTGAACCAAATCCAATGAGAGTAAGTTTAAACAATGTTCATCTCCTTCCCCTCTTTCCCTCTTTTATCATCACATTGTTTGATACTCACTTCCTGTATCTATGTATATCCCTTTTAAATGTCATAATAAAAATACAATTCTCAAAATTGGCAAGTATCATCCTCCTGTGTAGGGATGTATACAGTTTGTCCATATTGAATAACAAGTTTTTTTCCCCTGTTTACCTTTGTATTCCTCTCTTGAGTCTTGTATTTGAAGATCAAATTTTCTATTGAGCTCTGGCCTTTTCATCAGGAAGGTCTGGAAATCCCTTATTTCATTGAATGTCCATCATATTGCCTGAAATAGTATGCTCACTTTTGCTGTGTAATTGATCCTTGGTTGTAGTCCAAGCTCTTTTGCCTTATGGAGTATCATATTCCAATCCTTCATCTTTTAAAATAAAAGCTGCAAGGTCCTGTGTGATTCTAACTGTCCTTCTTCGATATTTGAATTGTTTCTTTCTGGCTGCTTGAAGTACTTCCTCAACTTGACGGTTCTGGAATTTGGCAACAATTGGGATCTCTTTCAGACGGTGATCAGGAGATTCTCTCCATGACTATTTTGCCTTTTGTGTCTAGGACCTCAGGGCAATTTTCCTTGATGATTTCCTGGAAGATATTGCCCAGACTATTATTTTTATTATGGTTCTCCAGTAGACCAATAATCCTTAGATTTTTCTCTCCTGGATCTATTTTCCAGGTCAGTTGTTTTTCCAATGAGATATTTTACAATTTCTTCTATTTTTCATTCTTTAGCTTTGGTTTGACTGATTCTTGATGTCTCACAGAATCAGTACCTTCTGCTTGCCCAATTCTAATTTTTAGTACATTGTTTTCTCCAGTTAACTTTTGTACCTCCTTTTCCATTTGTCAAATTGTTCCTTTTAAGGAGTGTTAAGTTTTGTACTTCTTTTCCCATATTTCCAATTTTCCCAGTTAGGTTTTGTGCTTCCTTATTCATCTGCCCAATTTTCCTTTTTAAGGAGCTGTTCTCTTCAGCAAATTCTTTTTTTTCATTTTGTTAATTGTATTTTTAAAATCATTGGACAATTTTTCTTCTACCTCTCTTATTTGGCTTTTAAAATCCTTCTTGAGCTCTTCCAAGAATGCTCTTTGGGCTTGAGACTAGTTCATATTCTCTTTTGAGGTTTCAGATGTGAGTACAATTTTAATGCTGCTCATTTCTGAATTCACAATTTGCTTTGTTTCCCTATAATAAGATTCTATGGTCTTTACTTTTCTAGTTTACTTTTTGCTCATGATAATTGTCTTTTTCCTGACTTTTAAAATGGATCTCTGCTTCTGGGGCACTGAGGGCTCTGTCCCATGTTTCTTGTGCTGAGAACTTAAGGCTTGTGAATTATGCCCTCTAGTTCTTTCAGCTAGAAGGTAGAATGCTGCAGCTTACCTGATGCTGAGGTGGCAGGTATATGAAAAGGCAGGCAAAGTCTTTCTGAGTTTCCCTGGGTTTACACTGAAGCTCACTGTGTGAAGCGGAGGGGGAGCAAGGGGTGGTCTGGCTGTCTCCTCCTCCTTTAAGCTAGAGTACAGGCAGGCTCAGCAGCAGGTGAACCTCCATCTGCACTGGTGTCTGTCTGATTCCCCTGACTGTCCTAAGGCATGCTTGTGGTCCTAGTGTTGGCACTTATGGGCTCCATCCTCCTGGGGCTCAGGATCTCCTCCTGGGGCTCAGGATCTCCTCCTGGTTCATTGAGGTGGCCTGTCTGGGACATCTCTGGTCCTATACTGGTCTCCTTCAGCCAAAGCAAGAGGCATTCTCCTTGATGATCTTCCTAGCCTCCCGAAGTAAGAGACTGTTTACCCCTTTTGCTGATCCCATTATTCCAGGATTTTTCCTGGAGCAATATTCTCTGGGTTTTTCAAGGTCAATGGGGAGGATGAGAGCACTTACAGTTTGCTCTGCTATCTTGGCTCCCAGAAGTTCAAGCAGGTGACTTTCAAACATTTAGTCTGTGGGATAACTGCTGATGCTGCCAAGTGCCCTGCCCTTCTCTCTCACCGAGCTCCACCAGACTCCCATCCTATGATGAGAGGCTCGGGAATCAGCACTGCTACTGGTGATTCACCCCACCCAGCCTACTTGTGCTCCACCATGGTTGAGTCTGAAGTGGTACAGCCCACATGCTTTGTGCTCCCCCAGCTCAGTGTAACCGATCCTTCCTGTCAGCCTTCCAGGCTATTCTGTACTGGAAATCTGCTGCACTCTGTCTCCTATTGGATTCTGCCACTCTAGAATTTGTTCAGATTCACTTTTTGGAGGTATCTGAAGGAATTTGTGGAAGAGCTCAGTTGAGTCCCTGCTTTCACTTGGCCATATTGGCTCTGCCTCTCTCTTACTCAGTTTTGGCATGGAAGTGTTAATCTTTCTAACACTGATTTAGGATGAAGACCCATTAATAATTTGAGAGTTTGTTAGGAATCCTAGTAAATCTCTTACAAAGCATGTTGAAGGTGTTCTGACATTTGATTGGTATTAATTTATTGAAATAGGTTTTTCCCAGAGATATTTTAATCTGTCCTGTCTCCTATTTTATAAATGACAAAACTGAGGCCAAGGAAAGTTAAGTGACTTGTCTAAAGTCACATAGTTCCTAAGTGTCAAAGCTGAGACTTGAACATAGCTCTTCTGATTCTTCATCTAGTAGGCTTTCCCCTTCACTAGACTGAGTACCTCTTTTGTAACAGGCACTAGACCTGAAGTCAGGAAGACCTGAATTCAAATCCAGCCTCAAATGCTTTCCAGTTGGTAAGTCATTTAACCACTATTTAACTTATTTTCCTCATTTGTAACATGGGAATAATAATCTCAACAGCCTCCTAGGGTTATTATGCCTCTTTTACCAAGCTATTAATTGGCTTTTCATAATTTTCTTGCATTGCACTCATTTCTTTTCCCTTTTTTCCCTCTACCATTGTTATTTCATTCTTAAACTCCTTTTTGGCTCCCAGAAATTCTTGTTGGACTTGTGTCCAATTTGTGTTTTCCCCCCTATGAGATTTTGCTTATAGTTGTTTTGACACTGTTGTCTTCTTCTGAGTTTATGAATTGCTGTCATTATAGCAGATTTTAAGGGCTAGGTTCTTTTTCTTGTAGTTGCTATTGTTGCTTTCTCATTTTCCCAGCCTACTTCTTGATTTTGAACTTTATGTTAAAGTTGGGCTTGGCCCACCTGGAGTGGGGAGTCACTGTCCCAACTTTAGATATTTTTGAGCTGCTGTTTTGGAATTTAGTTCTGGAGGTTTCAAAGTTTTCAATGCTTCCAGGGTGGTGTAATCCACGGAAAAGTGTGGTCACTGCTGTCTTGGTTTACACTATAGTCCTTAACAAGGAAAGATTCCCTGAACTTGTAATTGCAAGTGCTAGTGCTCCTAAGAGCTCTCATTCCTTTGTAATCCAAAATGCTCCTCTCTGCCTTGGTACTTCAACCTGGAAGTGAGGATGGACAATGAAATTGCCAAATAGCACCCAATTCTGTTTCAATAGTAGAGGAGTCCCCTGTAATATCTTTATGATCAGTTGCCCAATCCCTTCACCATCTCTGACTTGAGAACTTGCAAACCTGCTCCTGCTATCGCCTACTCAGAGCTGGTACTTTTGCCATATTTCCTCTAGACCATATCATCCCACCCCCACCCCCATGTCATAGACCTTTTCTTTCATCTTCCTAAGTTGTTTTCACCTGGAAAAGCTTTTTACCCTAATCTTTTGTTGACGCTGCCACTCTAGAATCTGATTTGAGGTGTTATTTTAAAGGTTTTTGTAGGGGAATGTTGGAGGAACTCAGTTGTAGTACTTCAACTATTCTGCCATCTTGACTGTGGGCTCAACCCCTTTATATCTTGAACTGTGGTGAAATCACTAGAATTTATGTAGCAGTATAGATAAGGATACCTCTTGGCTTTTTAAGGGTAATTGGAGATATTTTGAATCAATATCCTTTCTGATAATGCCTGACGTTATGAGCCTATTTTCCAGGACATTCTAAATACTTTTCTAAGTCATAACTATAAGCTTGAGATCTATTGTGCTGTAAGTATAGGTGAGACTATTTCTCCCTAAATTCAGTCTTATTTTTGTCTATTCTGATGCTCACTCCACAAATAGTCCACTGTAATGTAGACAGACCTCTGAGTCCTCAAAGATTACTCCAATTATTTAATGTCTCTGGCACATCATACCAAAACAGAAAGGCTTTGAGTATGGTTCTGTAGATTGACTGAATGTCTTACTTCTTTGTTTTTGTTGCTACTTTTGCTTAGTTGTGTCCAAGTTCTTGTGACCTTATTTGGGGTTTTCTTTGCAAAGATGCTGGAGTGATTTACCATTTCCTTCTCCAGCTCATTTTACAGATGAGGAAACTGAGGCAAGCAGAGTTAAGTGACTTCTCCAAGATTACCAGCTAAGAAGTGTCTGAGGCTGACTTTGAACTCTGTTCTTCTTGCCTCTGATCCTAGCAGTCTATCCACTATGCTATCTAACTGTCCTGAAGCTAGACAAATTTGGAAAAGTCTTTGACTAGAGATTCATTTGGCCAAGATATAATGATTAAAAAAAAAAGTATAGTGATTCAGGAAACTATCCAATAACCTATCCATAGATAAATTGTGATTTGCATTGGTGGAAGGATCAATCATATTGCTGAAATCATGGACTTTTATTTTTCTGAGAATTATAGTTTATTTTCCATTTCTCTGTAGACTTGTACTGTCTCACTAGATCATCTTTCAGTTCATCTCTAGTGGAATATAAAGTGAGTCAATGGCACATAAAAAATCAAGCTATATAAAAGGTTTAGGGAAACGCAGAAGTGTAAGTCTTATAAAAAAATTAAGAAATACTGTCCTGGGTCAGACACATGACAGTCTGGAGATTTTATTACATGCCCCTTCTTATAGAATTTGCTCTACCCTTATGAATATTTCCCAGGTTCTAGTTTCCCCAAGAAAAGAAAGCACAACTACATGCAAATTGGTGGCTCAAGAGAGAATCACCATTGGGAAAATGCATGAGAAAGTTTAGTGCCCAAAGCATCCTTGTTACCTCCTCTCTCTGAACTTTGGGTGCCCAAAGTTTAATTGGAAATCCTACAGAAAAGGAAAGCCTTGAAAGCGACTACATTTTGGTTCCGATTAACTTAAAAGAGTCATTTCCCTACTAAGGTCATTGTCAAGTAGCAATCATAATGTCGTCAAGTCAATAAGCTTGTTGACTTGACTTATACCTGTAATTCATACCAATAAGAAAGTAAAATAATGGTGACAATTCAACTCAATATAATTCAGATTTTTAAAAAAAGTTACGTAACAAGTTACAAAATGTTAACTCTGGGTTCACATGGATTGGGTTCAGTCTTGAAGCCTTTTCAATATGGAACTCTATGACTCAGGTTACAAGCTAGGGTTTTCTTGAGTTATCAAAATTTTGCTCTTTTCTTAGTCTTCCAAAAAGGAAAAAAATGTCTGTCAGTTCTCATATAAGAAATCAGGCTAACAAGACATTGAATAAAAGGTAGATTTTATTTAGTCTGACAAAAAATGCAAAAAACTCATACTCAATCCCATTAACAGTCAAGAAAAAATTATCCACTAGTGATTTCACCTTCCCTGGGGACTAACTGTACACAGTCCAATTGACTCACATTGTTCCTCTTCCAAACTTTATGTCTTTCTTACTTGAATGGGGCACATGAATATGCAGACTTTTCCCCTTAGAACTATTCTAATTCTGATTTTGGTGGATAATTTTGGAGCTATTTCTGCTGTCCTTCTTTCTCTGATGCTCTTTCTGAAAGAGGAAGAAAATGTTTTTTCTCCATGTCTCTGTGTTTCTGCTTCTCTCATTCTCTGTTTTCCTTTTTTTGATCATGGCTTTCAGATAGTCCCATAATTTTTAAATTGTCTCTCCTGGATCCATTTTCCAGGTCAGTTGTTTATCTAATGAGGTAGTTCACAGCATTTTCCATTTTGTCATTCTTTTGGTTTTGTTTTGTGATTTCTTGGTTTCTCATAAAGTCATTAGCTTCCATCTGTTCTATTCTAATTTTTAAAGAACTAATTTCTTCAATGAGTTTTTGAATCTCCTTTTCCATTTATGTATTTCCCTGATGGTAAGCATTGTTCTTCCTCATCTGAAAGGATGAGAGAAGATACCTGTTCACCAAGAAAGTAACCTTCTGTAGTCTTATTTTTTCTCCCTTTTTGGACATTTTTCCAACCAATTACTTAACTTTTCGGTTCTTTGTCAAGAGAAGGCTATACTCTGTGAGATCTCGGTTCCTCCAAAGTGGCACAATGAAGCCTGCACACTGATCTGGGAGCAACCAAAAACTTTTGTATCCAGAATCTACAAGTAGTAGAATTTACTCTCCATAGCAGCCTCACCTCTAGTTCTGCCATGCCAGCACTCAGGGCTGAGGTTCAGATCAGCTGCTCAATTCCCCCAGAGGCTTTACAATGAGGCCTCCAACAATGGATGTTGGCTGCTGCCTGCCATGGGAACCACAGCCACCTACAGCCTCTGCTACCACTGCTCGGGGCAGGAGCTATGGGGGGGGGGGGGGGACCCTGCTTCCTTCTCAGCCAGCTGATAAAGCTCTCTCACTGACCTTTGAAGCTGCCTTTGGTGCCTGTGGGTTGAGGGATCTATGAACCACTGCTGCTGCTGCTGCTGGGGATTCTGCCCCCAAGACCTGCTCTGCTCTTCCTCCCTGTGCAGCACATTCAAGGCTGGGCTGGACTCTGCTCCATGTCTGGTGCAACAGACCTTTCCTGTCGGCCTTCCAGGTCACCGTGGTCTGGAAGTCTCCTCCACTCCATTGTTCCTGTGGCTTCTGCTGCTCTAGAATTTGTTGAGAGTCATTCTTTACAGGTATTTTATGGGCTGGGGGAAGAGCTAGAGTATATGAGTCTTTCTACTCTGCCATCTTGGCTCCACTCCCTGCTTCTCTCATTGTCTATCTCTCTGTCTCTTTCTTTTTCCACTAATGACTGTTCCTGCTACCATTTCAGAGGCCAAGTTCAAGAATCAATTCAATTAGGTGAACATTAGCCACAATGATGTCATCATCAGTTCTTAGTTCTAATCGTTATTTGAATATCTTTAATTTGATTTGGTTCAATTAAATTACATTCAAAAATTCAAAATCACATTAAACTACTTTGTGCCTGGCTCTGTGGGTACAAAATCAAAAACAATTATTCCTATTCTCCAGAAGCGTAGGTAAACAATGTGTATTAAAGAGAGAATCAACATTTATATAGCACTATAACATGTATTAAACACTTTTACAAATATTATCTCATTTTATTCTCACAACAACCCTGAGAAGTAGTGCTATAATTATCCATATTTTACATTTAAGGAAACTGAGGCAAATATAGTAAATATAAAATATATAAAATCAATGACAAAACAATGAGGTTTGAAACAATATAATAGAGGGTTCCTACAACTGGATAGATTAGAAAAGGCCATGTGGAAGAAAGTTAAATATTCTAAGAGGTAGAGGTGAGGAGAAGCTAGGTGGCAGAGGAGATAGAGCGTTGAACTTGGAGTCAGGAAGACTTGGGTTCAAATCCTACTTCAAACACTTACTAGTTATGTGATCCTGAGCAAATCACTTAACCTCTGTGAATCTCAGTTTTCCCATCTGTAAAATGGGGATACTACTACTTATCTTATAAAGTTTTTTACTATAACCAAATGAAATAACAGTAAAGCACTTTAAAACCTTAAACACTGTTATTCAAGGCAGGTGAACTGATCTGTACAAAAACAGATATGGGAGACAGAAAGTTGTATAGAGCCAATTTAAATGGAAGATTTTGGGCAAGAAGGTGGTTTCATGAGCAACAGTCATGGAAAGACAATCTAGAGACAGACTGTCATGGCCTTTAAATCCCAGATGGAGAAGTTCGTGTTTTATCCTTATGGAAGTAAGGAGCCACTTGGGCCTGCTTGAGTAGGAGAGTGACATGGTCAAAGATATATTTTAGGGGTTCTTGGCAGGCAGTATTGGAAGGAATGGAGAATAGAAGCAAGGAAACAATTAGGAAGATTTGCAATAATCCAGATGAAAGAGGATCATGAACAAGAGAGAAAAATCAGATTACAAATTAAAATCTAACAAGGTAAATTCACAACAGAAAGTAAATGAATAGAACAACAGAAACTACTATATACAATTAGATGCCAGCAAAAGGTAAAAATTCTATTTTTATATATGTTTTTCCAATTACATATAAAAACAATTTTTAACATTTGTTTTTAATTCTGAGTTTCAAATTCTTTCCTTCCCTCCTCCCATTCTCACCCCTTGAGAAGGCAAGCAATTTAGTGCAGGCCAGGAGAAAAATAAACACCTTTCCCTTGATTGTGCCACCTTGGAGAAACTGAGAACTTACAGGTCCCTAGAGTATACCCATTACTTGACAAAGAACCCAAAAGTCAAGTAACTGTCTGGGAAAATGCCCAAAAAAGGGAAAAAACAGACTATAGAAGGTTACTTTCTTGGTGAACAGGTATTTTCTTCCATCCTTAGGAAGAACAATGCATACCATCAGAAGAAGCCATAAAAATCAAGGCTTCTGCATCCAAAATCTCCAAAATAAATATGTAATGGTCTCAGGGCATGGAAGAACTCAAAAAAGGATTTTGAACATCAAGTAAGAGAGGTGGAGGAAAAACTGGGAAGAGAAATGAGAGTTATGCAAGAAAATCATGAAAAGCGAGTCAACAGCTTGCTAAAGGAGACCCAAAAAAATGTTGAAGAAAATAACATCTTTTAAAATGGACTAACTCAAATGGCAAAAGAGATCCAAAAAGTCAAAGAGGAGAACAATGCTTTATTTTTCTTTAATTTTCATTTTTAACACAGTTCATATCACATAACACAATTCCAACTTTTGCTCAGGTGAAATTTCTTTTAAAGCATTTACAATATAGACCACAAACAGATTTTTTTTAAACATTAACTGAGACATAAATAATAACTATGTATGCTAACTTCATCCACCCTTGACCTAATTGTCTCCACTCTATTACTAAGAATTAAAGGACCCTAACTTATTGTTGTTGGTCTAAAGTCCTAAGCTTAATAGCTTAATTTTAGACTTGACCTCCAATGTTCCCCTACCAACAATCTATAATTTATTAGATCTGGTATTAGGCTTACAGACCTTTTGACTATAGGAAATTGCCACTAAGAGTAGGGACATTGCAGGGAAACAATATCTCCCCAACTTCATGTCAGTTCCAGGCAGGAGTAGATTGTCAACTTGCATTCAGTGAGGTTTAGAGTCTGCCAGGGGTCAGTGGAGAAATTGAGTCAGGAGAATCCTACCTCAACCCAGGCTGAACAGCTGCTCTCCCACCCTTCCCATGAGACCACCTTTATCAGTTCATACCAGCATCTCACAGGCTTACTTGCATCATGGATTGGAGGCTCAGACTGCCTTTGTTGCTATGCATACCTGGAGTTAGACTCAGAAGGGCAGTCACTTAATAGTCCCATAGCATCTTAAAATAGTAAGTTCCAATAACCAGGTTTCAGATATGACTATAATTTCATATTGGCTAAGGAACATCTTTTGGGGCAAGTCTTAAGTGGCTTACATGCCTTTCTATACCTGTTCTAGTTCCTGCTTAAATAACAATCATAAAATCAAATTTACCATTAAAACCTTAACTTGTCCATCAATGCCAAATGTTATTCGAAGTTACCTGCCTCTAGGAGACTTAGACTAAAATTCATTTCCCCAAACTAAAGATATCTCTGATCTATTTTCAGTAATTAATTCAGTCAATTGTTGTAATACTAATTGTTTTTACATCACTTTGTAACATGTCCAATTTTTCTTCCCATCTCTCCCCTCCCCCCACTCCCTAATAGCTTGCATTCTGATTACCCCTTCCCTCAATGAGCCCTCCCTTCTATCACACCCCACCCTTCCCTTATCCCCATCTTCTCTCTTTTCTTGTAGGGCAAGATAAATTTATATACTTCATTACCTGTGTTTCTTATTTCCCAATTATATACAATAATAATTCTCAACGTTTGTTTCTAATACTTTGAATTTCACCTTCTTCCCCTCCCTCCCTCCCTACCCATCCCCACTAAGAAGGTAAGCAATTCAACACAGGCTATACATGTGTCATTTTCCAAAAGACTTCCATTCATTTCCTGAACTAAATTCTTTCAGAGAATTTAAACTTTTAAACCTTCTCATCCATTTGGCTAATTCTGCTTTTTAATGCCTCCTTCTCCTCATTGGCTTTTTGGACCTCTTTTTTCCAACTGAGTTAGTCTCTTTTAAAAAGTCCTTAGCATTTTTTTGGTTCTCCTTTAGCAGTCTAGTAACTCACTTTTCAAGCTCTTCTCTTGCCTGAGTCCAATTTAAGTTCACTTTGGAGGCCCTGGAGGTAGGGATCTTAACTTCCTGTGACAGTAAGCCTTTTTCTTCCTCATCTGAAAGGATGGGAGGAGATACCTGTTCACCAAGAAAGTAACTTTCTATGGTCTTATGTTTTCCCCCTTTTTGGGCATTTTCCCAGCCAGTTACTTGACTTCTGAATCATTTGTCAAGAGATTAGACTCAGCTGCTCAGTTCCCCTGGGCTTTGGGTAAGAGTGGGATCATCACTCAGGGCTAGGGTTTAGATCAGTTTCTCTCTACCACTAGAGGCTTTAAGCTGAGCTGCCTGAACAATGGATCCAGGTTGGTTCCCAGCCTCAGTAGCTGCCTATAGTCTGCTGCCCTGGCCTCTGCCATCATCTGGGGCTATTGCTGGAGAAACCCTGTTCCCTCTCATCCAGCTGGGAAAGCCCTCCCCCACTGACCTTTGGAGCTTTCTTTGTTGCTTGTAGGTTGAGGTATCTGGGATCTTCCCTGCTAGGAACTCTTCCCAGAGGTCTGTTCGGGTCCTGTTCCTCCCAATGCTGCATAGCTATGTCTGTGCTCCTCTCCACTCAGTGTCCCATGAGATAGACCTTTCCTGTCGTCCTTCTGGGTTACCTTTGGCTGGAAACCTCTTTCGCTCTGTTGTTCTGTGTCTTCTTCTGCTCTATACTTTGTTGAGAGTCATTTTTACAAGTACTTTGTGGGCTGTGGGGGAAGCACTAGAGTATATTTGTCTTTCTACTCTGCCATCTTGGCTCCACCAAGAAGAATGCTTTAAAAAGCAGAATTAGCCAAATGGAGAAGGAGGTTCAAAAGCTAACTGAAGAAAATAGTTCATTAAAAATTAGAATGGAGCAGATGGAAGCTAATGACTTTATGAGAAACCAAGAAATTACAAAACAGCACCAAAAGAATGACAAAATAGAAGATTGCAGAATATCTATTGGAAAAACAACTGACCTGGAAAACAGATCCAGGAGAGAAAATTTAACAATTATGAGACTACCTGAAAGAGCCATGATCCAAAAAAAGAGCCTAGAAATCATCTTTCATGAAATTATCAAAGAAAACTGCCCTGATATTCTAGAACCATAGGTTTGAATAAATATTAAAAGAATCCACCAATCACTGCCTGAATGAGATCTGAAAATAAAACCTCTGAGGAATATTGCAGCCAAATTCCAACCAGAGTTCCCAGGTTAAGGAGAAAATATTACAAGCAGCCAGAAAGAAACAATTTGAGCATTGTGGAAATGCAATCAGGACAACACAAGATCTAGCACCTCCTACATTAAGGGATCAAAGGACTAAATCACCTACCCAGCAAAACAGTATAATACTTCAGGGGAAAAATGATCATTCAATGAAATAGAGGACTTTCAAGCACTCCTGATGAAAAGACCAGAGCTGAGTAGAAAATCTGACCTTCAAACTCAAGAATCAAGAGAAGCATCAAAAGGTAAAGAGGAAAGAGAAAGCATAAGGAACTTACTAAAATTGAACTGTTTACATTCCTGCATGCAAAGAAAATATTTGCAGCTCTTGAGACTTTTCTTAGTATTTGGGGAGTTGGAGGAATTATATACATATAGACTGAGGGCACAGGGAGAGTTGAATAGGAAGGAATGATACCTAAAAAAAATAAAATTAAGGTGTGAGAGAGGAATGGAGGAGAAAGGGAGAAATGGAATGGGGCAAATCATCTCTCACATAAAAGAGGCAAGAAAAAACTTTTCCAATGGAGGGGAAAAGTGGAGAGGTGAGAGGGAAAAAGTGAAGCTTACTCTCATCCTATTTGGCTTAAGGAGAGAGTAACATACACATTGAATTTGGTATGAAAATCTATCTTACACTACAGAAAAGTAGGGGAGAAGGGGATAAGTGGGGTAGGAGGGATGATAGAAGGAAAGGCAAATGGGAGGAGGGAATAATTAGAAGTAAACAGTTTCGGGGAGGGATAAGGTCAAAAGAGAATAAAATAAATTGGGAGCAGGATAGTATGGAGGGAAATATAGTCTTTCACACGAATATTATGAAAGTCTTTTGCAAAACTACACATATATAGCTTATATTGTATTGTTTATCTTCTCAGTGGGGATGAGTGAGGCAGAAAAAGAGGAGAGAAGTTGGAACTCAAAGTTTTAGGAACGAATGTTGAGAATTGTTTTTGCATGCAACTGGCAAATAAGAAATGCAGGTAATGGTGTATAGAAATCTATCTTGCCCTACAAGAAAAGAGAGAAGATGGAGATAACGGAGGGGAGGTATGTGATAGAATGGAGGGCAGATTGGGGGAAGGGGTGATCAGAAGGAAGGGTGTTTTGGGGTGGAGAAGAGGAGAGATGGAGAGAAAATTTGGAACTCAAAATCTTGTGTATGGGTGTTGAAACCTAAAAATTAATTAATTAAATGAATTAAAAAAATAAAAAATTAAAGCAAGTAATTTGATATAGATTATATATGTGCAGTTATGCAAAATATATTTCCATATAAGCCATATTGTAAAAGAAAAATAAACCAAAAAACATCCCAAAACCAATAAAGATAAAGTAAAAAAATGTGTTTCAATCTATATTCAGACTCCATCAATTCTTTCTCTGGACGAGGATAACACTTTTCATCATAAGTGAAACGGTAAGAATTCAAAGAAAGTGTACGATTAGCTACAAAATTATAAAATACCCAAACCAACAAAATAGATAGATATGTTAAGACCTTAATCTCAAAACAAAACAAAAGTTAGTCATAAAGGAATTGATAAAGCAGGAGATAAAAAACTGGGCCAGATGGATTAACAAGTGAATTCCAATAAATACTTAGAGATGAATTAATACTTATGCTACAAAAAATTCTCAAAAATAGAATCATACAGTATTCTTCCAAATTCCTTCTATGAAATAAATAAGATCCCAAAGTATGGAGAACAGAGAAAGACATCATTAGACAAATTTTGCTCATTAATATAGATGTTAATATTAGGAATAAAATGCTTTCAGGAGGGCTAAAGCAATATATGTAAAAAATAAGTCACTATGGCCAATTTTGATTCATTAAGAAGATGGTTCAACATTAGACAATGAGCATATTTAATCATGTAACCACAAAAAATAACAGAAACCACATGATAATTTCAATGCATATATAAAAAGCCTTTGCAAAAATAGAGCACTTGTTTAGGTTATAAAAAATAGCTTAAAAACTTAGGCATGTAAGTGTTCTTTAGATGATCGAAATCATATAGCTAAAACAAAGAGTTAGCATCATTCACAAAAGAGAAACATTAGGTTTAAGAGTACAAACTGGATAAATCAAGAATGCTGCTTTCCCAAATTTCATTATAGTTCTAGAAAGATTAGGCTTAGCGAAAAAGATAAGGAAACAAAATATAAGATACAAATATCAGCATGAGATATAATTATCCTTATTTGCAAATTACATGATATCTTACTTAGAAGACCCCTGAGAATCAGTGAAGAAACTAATTGAGATTATTAATAGTTTCAATAAAAGCACAAGAAACAGAAGATATTCACAAAAGTCATTGCATTTCTATACAGTAAAATCTGAGAAGAAATGGTTAGAGAAATTCCATTCAACTAAATTAAAAATGCCCCTAAATACTGGAGTTTAACCTTCTAACACATGTAAACACATTCTTATGCTTACACATACACTTTCTATAAATAAAGAGATATGGCAGAGATGGCACAGATAAAGTAAGACTAAAGTAAATGAAGAGATACCCACCATTCATAATTGATCCTGGCAGTAACACATAGACTTAATGCAACCTTAATTACAGATTATGTGATAAAAACCAGTCAAATTGAAGAGGAACAGGAAATAGATAAAACAATAATAAAATTGCCTAGGATCTCAAAGAAAATACTGAGAAAAAGTATCAGCAAAGTGGGTACAGCATTAGCAGACCTCAAACCACATACTTAAAGCCATGGTCATCAAAACTACTTGGTACTCATTTAAAAAAAAAGAAACAGTGTAATGGTCTAGATAAGCAAGAAGCAGAAGCAGCCCACCACTATGGTTTAATGTCTTATAAACCCTGAAACATAAATAACTAGGCAAAAGATTCCATTTTAGGAAAGAACTATGGGAAAACTGGAAAGCAATTTGTCTGAAATTAAATTTAGAAGAGCTTCTAACATGATATACTACAATAAGTTTGGAATGGATACCTGACCTGAGTATTAAAGATCATATAGAAGACTTTTTTTAAAAGATTTTTTAAAAAACCTTTAAAGAAAAGGAGATCTAGTGGCTTCACATCTATGACTAGGAAGAAAACTCCTCAGAGGCCAAAGTGATCATTAAAATAAAGTGGATAATTTTTATTTCATGAAATTGAAAAACTTTTGCACTGTCCAAATTATGGAAAATAGGATAAGAAGAGAAATGATGAATTGAGAAAAATATCAAATATCTCTGATAAAGGTGTGATACACAAGATTTATGAAGAAGTAATAGAGATACAAAACATGAAAAGCCATCCCCAGAAAGAAAAAGGATCAAATAATGAGTAAACAGCTCCTAAAAGAAGAGTTAGAATCTCTTGGTCATCATAAGAAGCATTGCTCCAAATCACTTATGAGAAAAATGCGAACCAAAAGAACTCTGATGTTCAATGTTCATGCTTTGCAAATTGTCAAAGACAAAAAAAGATGTATTGATTTGTTTCATTGAACTTATCATTTTGTTATGTGGGAGGGTTGGTGGGGGAGTATGTGGAGAAGATGTCTTGAGAAATTTAGGTTATGAAAAATAGAATAATTTTTAAAAGATTACTTGGGATTGCTAGGAAGAAGAAGAAGGTAATGGAAAGAGGAATCTTTCAAAACTATAGCTAGAAGGAGAATTCTTAATGTAATAGGAAATAGAGGTTTTGTAAAAAGATCATTTGGACCATATAAAATTAGAAAGCATTTGCATGGATGAAATAAATTTAGATAGAGTTAGAAAAGAGACAATAGATAGTGATAGGATATTCCATTGATGAAAATCTGATTCACAAACACTCAGGATGACACGTAAAAGCAAGAGCCATTCTCCAATAGATACATGTAGTCAAAGGATAGGAATGATTTTCAAAAGAATCTCAAAACATAAATGAACATTTGAAAGCATGTTCTAAATTATTGATAGTAAGAAATGGAAAGATGATGCAAATTAAAACAACTCTGAAATTTCACTTTGTGGGTATGCTAGAGCTGACTTGGGGAGTGTATTATTTAATTTTCAATGTGGGCATTTGCACTTTGGGAATTGTCAGATACTATCAATAAAGGTTTAATTTATTTTTTTTGATTATCTATACTTGAGAAAGTCAAGCCATAGAGAAAATGTTAACAATGCTGATGAAAATTAAAGGTAAATGTGTATGTATACACACATAGATGTGTGTACACACACATATATGTCTATGTATGTATATGAGAGAGAGACAGCTGATTGCTATCCATACGCTTTTCTATACTATGCATAAACCTTTCTTATTACAAGCAGATGATCAAATATAGGGAGGCAAAAGGCAAAAATTTGGATAAATTGGATAAGAATAGTCTTTGTTATATGGAGTGACTCCTGTGAAAGGATAAATTAGTCAATATAACAACAAATTATATCAATAAATATTTTAAAAGAAAAATAGATAAAGTTTTATTAGAGGAGTAATAAAAAGATAAGTTCATGAATACACCTTGGGTTTGATTGTGAATTGGTCCATTTTTTTTCTCTGTATCAATTTGGAATTATTGAAAAGTGACAAAATTGCCTATATTCTTGGACCTATGACTCAGCCAAAGACAGAATATATGTGCAAAGATCAAATATATGCCAAAGTTTATAGCACCATTCTTTATAGTTGCCTAGAAATGGAAGCAAAGTGGTGCCTATTGATTGATGTATGGCTGAAAATCATAATGGTATTTCAATGCAATGACATTATTATGCAATAAATAATATGAAGAATTCAGAGAAAATGAAGAGATTTGTATGAACTGATTCAGGCTGAAATAAGTAGAATCAAAATAATATTCATCATGACTAAAATAATAAAAATGAAAGGAAAATTTAAAGTATTTTAAGCACTGAGTAATAAAAATAAAAGAAAAAAACAAAACAAAACAAACAAAAAAGAACTCAACCAAACTGTAAATGTCCTGATATAATAGACACAGATCTATTTACTGTAGAGAAATGACAGAATTTTGTGTACATCATTATAGTGATAACTATATTTGGTATCTTTTGCTGAATTGTTGCTTAGTTTGTTTTCTATGTTACAAAAGAGGGTTCAATTTTGTAACAGGAATTGTTTCCAGAAATGATCATAAGGTAAGGACAAAAGTCACCGATGAAATAACAGATGTTAAAATGGCGTTTAAATATCAACCATTATTAACATCACACTTTGTTCAGTAAACAGGAGAGAACAAAAGGTCTTTCTCAATATCTTTGTATCATATCTGGGGAAGGTGGGATGACCTACATTAAGCATCAGCTTGTGAAAAGCTGTACTCTAAACACTTGGTAGATAATCATGAAAAAGTAGTCCCTTCTTTAGTGTAACATAGAATCTACCATCGAGATGTATAAACCCAAAGGATTTTCTTAGTAGGTGTAAATTGTGTTCCACCTTTTTACTAAGATGAAGGTTTGGATCTAATATTTATCAGTTAAGATGGGTTATGGGAGTGAGGGAATTATGTTGACTGACTGAAATCAGAAGTTGTAATAACTTGACAAACTAGAATAATGACCTGAATCTAATGAAATGAAATTTAATATAGATAAATTTAAGGTCTCACACTCTACTATAAACAAAAAAACCTTGGCAAGTACAAGATGGAGAACACAAAGCTAGGCTACAGTTTATGTGATAAAGACCTGAAGATTTTAGCAAATAACAAGACTATGAAAGCAGTTAGGAGGCACAGTGGTTAGAGTGTCAGGCTTTGAGTCAGAAAGTCTCATCTTCGTAAGTTCAAATCTGGCCACAATCACTTGATAGCCATGTGACCCTGGGCTTGTCATTAACCCTGTTTGCCTCAGTTTATTCATCTGTAAAAGGAGCAGAAAAGAGAATAGCAAACCACTCCAATACCTCTGCCAAAGAAAAGCCTAAATGAGATCATGGAGAATAAGATATGACTGTAACAACTGAGTTACAACAATAGAGTATGAGTGAACCATATGACATGGTAGCCCAGAACATCAATGCTGTCACAGGATGTGTGTGCACATGTATGTCTGCACACAGGCTTATGTGTATATGGATATTTGTGTATATAGTGTACATATGGATATATATATGCATGTGCACATACATACACATACATAGGTGTATATACATGAACATATATCAAGTAGATGCTTGACCTCTGTCAACTTTGAGATGGTATGATTCCAAGCTAAACTTTCAATGAGTCTATTAACCTCAATATCTCCATCTTCTTAGTCAGCAACAACATGGAGATAGAGAAAGAGAGACAGAGATAGAGACAGGCAGAGACACAGAGACAGAAGGAGGCAGAGACAGAGAGAGAGGAAGGAAGATTTTGAAAATGGGTAGAAAATAAAGTTTCAGGCATTATTGGGGTCAGACAATTGGACAGACAGGATTTGGGCAGGATGCTAGTGAGGAGGAGATGGGAACTCATGGAGGTACTACAACTTGGGATGGAATGAGAGAGGGTCTTGCAATCAAAAATCAATGTTTTACATTGGATTAGGCTTTAAAAGTCTTAATAAATAAATTATTAGGGATCAGACCAGCCTCAAATTTTTCCAGGGAAATTCAAGCCAATGTGAAGAATAGACTTTACTGAACTTTTTTCAAAGTTCCAAAAATATTAGCTACAGTTTCGGTTTGCAAATGGGGCAAGAATTGGGCTTGGTTCTGCTCTAATATGAACTGATTTTTTTTTTTTTCTGCCTGCAATGGAGCCAGAAAGCAAATATGCTGGGGTGGTTTTAAAGATCTAGAAAGGTGGCTGGGTTGCATTAACATAGGAATGAAAAATAACCCAGAAAATGCTATTTATTGTAAAAATTGCTGGCATGCTTAGTGCTGCTTTGATCATCCTGCCTCAAAGAAAGTAGAGCTGACAAAGTGAAGGTCCAGAAAAGGGCAGCAGAAATGATCAGAGGCGTAAAGGGTGAAGGGAGGTCTCTATCCCTGGAAGGAAAGAAACAATTGAGCTTTTTTTTCTTTCTTTCCTTTTTTGGGGTTTAATACAGATATATTAGATAATGAATGGTGAGTAGCAGCCATTCAGGTGCTGCCCTCTCACCTGTCCCAAACCACAAGAATAAAGAGGAATTTAAAAGGACTGAAAATAGATAAGAGGCTATCACATGTTCTGAAGCCACAACCTGGGGGGATTTACTGCCTCAGAGGCATTTTTGAAGCAAACAATTGAATGGATTTCTAAGGGCATCAGACATTGTTGAAAATGTCAAATAGTAAACCGCCATCCAGTGCTGTTCACTGAGCAACAGAAGACATGGAATTCTGCTAGACCCTGTAAAGAATGTTGTCCCTGCCCTCAAGGGAAATGGAGGTAAAGCATCATTTGGCCTCCTCTTTCCTTTCTGATTCCATGGGATGTAACCCTGCTAAGAGGGGAGTAGGGAAGAGGAAGAGAAGAGACATTTGTATTGTGCCTACTACATTCCCAGTACTGTGCTAAGCATTTTACAACAATTATCTTGTTTGATCCTCAAACAAGTCCATGAGGTAGATGATATTATTATTCCCATTTTACAGATGAGAAAACTGAAGCACACAGAGGCTGTGACTTATCCAGGGTCACATAGCTAATATCTAAGTCTAAATTTGAACTTGGGTCTTCCTACCTCCAAGCCCAAGGCTCTATTTAACGTGCCACCCATCTGGCTCCCTCTATTTACTGTGCTACCCATCTGGCTCCCACTATTGTTCCTTCAGGGGATGGTAGATCAAGAAGCCTACATTTGATACAGTTATGTATGTATGTATGTACAAATTCCTCTGCAAGACTATGAGTTGTATAAAGTAATGGAAGGTAACTTATCTAATGTTTATTCGTTTCTAAGAATCTAGCATAGTCCTCTGCACACAAGTGCTGCTCAATAATAAATGTTTGCTGCTTGGTAGGAAGACACATATAATCTCTCTGGGCATGTCCCCAACAGGCTGAAAGGAGGCAAGCCTTACTTGAGTATGGGGGATGGGGGTGGAAGGGGAAGAAGGACAATTACATTGACATTGCCACAAATTCTAGCATGGCATTTCCTATCAAGAGCATCATTACAACTTCTGCAAAGCTCCAGTAGCCTAAAGAAATATGTGGTTAATGCAGCAAGTCACATTTTCAGTATTTATAAAGATTATGACTTGCTTAGAGATTTTAAAGACCTGAATGAACCTACATGGCTGAACTGCAAACATCCACATTTGTATGGAAGCAACTTGATAAACCCTGTGGGGGAAAAATTATTTATTTGAGTTGTACATGATTACTGTCAATGTCATACACACATGTCAGAATCAGTCTAGTCCTTGAAAAGATAACTTACAGATTCATTTTATTGAACAGCTTGATTGAAGCTAGTCAAGGCAATCCCAAAGGAAATGAAAATAGGAAAAGTAGCACCAAAAATGCTCAGTATTTTGCAGTAAACAAGGACAGGGAAGAGAAGAAATGATGCTCAGAGTGACAAAGCAAGCACACAGATTCACTGCTGATGGAGCTAGGAAGTGGGCCAGCCACTCTTGGAAATAATTTGGGATAGTGTGAGAAAGTTATTAAGTTCTTCTTATCCTTCAGTCCAGTGATCTGACCATGTGCTTGGACAGGCATACCTCAGAGATACTGTGGGTTTGGTTTCCTACAACTGCAATAAAGCAAGTCACACAATTTTTATTTGGTTTTTCAGTGCCTATAAAAATTATATTTACATTATACTGTAGTCTGTTAAGTGTGCAATAGTATTATGTCTAAAAAAAACCCCCAAATTTGCATATCTTAATTTAAAAATACTTTATTGCTAAAAATAAATGGTAACCATCATCAGAGACTTCAGTGAGTCTTTTTGCTGGTGGAGGGTCTTGCCTCAATGTTGATAGCTATTGACTGATCAGGGTAGTTGCCAAAAATTGGAGTGGCTGTGGCAATCTCCTAAAATAAGATAGCAATGAAACTTGGCACATAGATTGATGTGATACTGTTTGATAGCATTTGACCCAAGGTAAAACTTCTTTCAGAATTGGAGTCAATCCTCTAAAATCCTGCTGCTGCTTTATTAACTAAGTTTATGTAACATTTTTCAATATCATTGTGTCTCAGGATAAAGGGAAGCCGGAGGAGAGGGAGTGAGACAGTCAGAACACACAATATATTTATCAATTAAGTTTACTGCTTTATATGGGTGTGGTTTTTAAAGTCCCATAACAGTTAAAATAGGAACATCAAAGATCACTGACCACAGATCACTACAACAAATATAATAATATTGAAAAAGTTTGAAATATTACCAGAATTACCAAAATGTGACACAGACACTAGGTGAGCATATGCTGTTGGGAAAAACGGCACCAATAGATTTGCTTGACATGGCATTGCCGCAAAACTTCAATTTGTAAAAACAAAACAAAATAAACAAAAAACCCCATGATATCTAGGAAGTACAATAAAGCAAAGCACAATAAAACAAGGTATGCCTGTACTCCCAAGGAAGTTAATAATAGGAAGAAAGGTCTTAAGGAAAGCAAATATTCATGGAGATGCTTTTTGTGGTAGCAAAATTCTCTAAACAAAGTGGGTAGCCATCAACTGGGGAAAGACTCTGAACTGATTGTTGTTTCTTGAATATAATAGATATATGCAGACTCAATCAGCTTTCTAAGATGGTATCTCCGTATAGAGGACACGGGGGAGCTGTTTCTAAAAGATTTGTGATGTGTAAGTGAACAGCCTCAGAGAGACTAGCTCAGGTGTAGGCTTTCCATAATTGGTTCCAGTCAGCTAACATGTTGAGAATAAGCCTTTTTGATCAGTTGCAGAGGAATTCAAAAAGTCTTATCAAATTTGACTAGCCTTCTTTTCCTCATTTGCTTGCAGAGGATTTCAGTGACTACTTAGTTCATGATATCTGGTAAAAGGAATGGAGTCTCCAACCTTGGGAAAACAAGCCACAGAAATTCGGAAGTCATGACCCAGGCTGAGTTTCTCTTTCAGCACAGCACTGATGCCCTCAGGAGCAAGAGTTATCCTTGGGAGCAGTCTTTGAGATTTTAGTCCAGTAGATGGACTGATCTGTGCTATGTCTGGATATGAACTTGGTGGGCCAAATGCTCCATAGAAACTGAGCTAAACTTTGAGCCTACTCTCCCAGAGATTGAGGAGGTACTGGGAGATCATTCTTTTGAGACATTTGGGGAAATTCCTGTATGTTTATTTGCCATATCTTTGAAGTAAATATACCTTGTTCAATGGAATTGAGAGTGCTAGTCACTGACCCCTTAACAAATGGGAGAAAACACAGCCAGTGAGGGTTTGAACCAATTGCAGAGAAAAAAAAAGACCCCAACTTTAATGAGTGAAATTCAGAGAAACAAAGGGAAGATTTATATGAACTAATGGGAAACAAAGAAAGCAGAAGTAGGGAAATAAAATAAATAATGATTGTGAAAATATAAATAAAAAACACTAAAAAAGGAGTGACCTCAGATTAAAAATAAACTCTCCTATTTGTTCTAGCATACAGAATAAGAAACACACCACCTCCCTCTCCACTACGGATAAACTCAATAGGGAGTTTTAGGTACAGAATGCAGTATTCTGTGTAGAACATAGTCAGCCTATTAATTGATTTAGCTTGATTGTGTTACACAAGAGAGTTCTCAGATTGGATCTATTTATTGGGAACTTATTTTGAATACAAAAATGAAAGGCATCGATAAAACTTAGAAAAATTATAATCAAAGGGTTAGAGTCGAATATGCCAATATGTCAACTATGGGAAGTAAACCAACTAAATTAATAATATAATAACAATAGCTAACATCTATGTAGCCTTACAAATATCTCATTTTATCTTTAGAACCCTGGGAGGTAGTAATATTATCACCTCCATTTTACAGATGAGGAAATTGAAGAAAACAAGTCAAGTGACTTGACCAGGGTCACACAGCAGGTATCTAAGCGAGGATTTGAAATCAGGTCTTGCTGACTCCAAGTCCAGCATTTTAACCACTGTGCCACCTGGCTAGTGTTTAGAGTTAGAGTATTTGGAGTTATAGGATATGACTTTACTATTTACTATTTGACTTTGTAAAAGTACTTGGCCTTTCCATAAAATAAGAGAAGATGTGGAGTTGGACTAGGTAATGTCTAAAAATCTCTTCTACCTCTAATTCTATAATCCTGTGATTCTATGATGTTATGATGGAGAAATTAATATGATTCCTCAAGTATCATGGGAAATGTGTAGGATGAGACTCAAGACTGGAATATAGTAAATGAAAGTATATAAGTAGCAAATTAAGTAGGGGTGATGGGATGGGTAAAATCGACCATCAAAAGGATTTTCCTTTTTGTAGAGATCCGTAAATGTGAAGGAGGTAGTCATAGTATCATATATTTGAGTATGTAACAATGAAAAGAGAAAAAGGAATGCACTGATATAGGCACTACAGTAAACTAGAATAGCTTGAATGATGTTTGGGTGAAGAGATGCTTATCCACCTTACAAAGTACCATAGGAGATACAATTTTAATTAGGGCCTCTTTGGTGGTTGGCAGGAGGTCTCTTTTATGTGTTTATTTTTAATTTTATTTTTCAAAGGCTAGATTATAAATACAGAAGAGAGAAAAAATATCATAAACTTAAATATTGGAACTTAGATATAAAATAAGAAAGAAAAGAGGATATCTTATGTAGCGGAATATAAGAGATGATTCAAAATATATAGCAATAAATTTTCATTTCAAGAAAGCCTATATGATAAATAATACACATGTTGAGAACTGTCCATCTTTGTTTCCTTGTAAGTTTTCTTTTGTTTTTCACTTCTTTACTCTGTAACTCCCCGTCCCACCACCCCAGAAGGCTGCAATGAAGTTTGGATGTTTCTCAATAGCGATAGATATATAATACCCATATACATCCATATATAGATGTATATTTTCCCCAAACAAATTCTACTCCTGATCTTTGTTTTAATGTTTGTGCATATCTGTTTCCTATCCCTCCTGCCTTTACTTTACTTGTATCTGCTACCTTGTCCTTCTATTATTTTCCTACCCCTCCCAAGAATCCCTCCCCTCTCCTCCCATTTCCATAAATCTAAACACCCTCTATAACCCACTTTTACCTATTCCTTCACCCTGCCCTCTAAAGATCCCTCCTTTGTTCTCTCTCCCTCTCTGTGCCCCTACCGTCTTATTTCTTCTGAATTTAGAAAACTTTTATACTATTCTAAATATATATACATATATATATGTATTGTTCCCTCTTAAACCCACTCCTGATGAAAGTCTAGATTACCAGAACTACCAGCCCTCCTCCCCCACGTGATTCCTCTGTATTGATTCTTCCTTTGCATGTCATTTGTATAAAATAATTACTCTTTTCAGCTGCTCCTAAATGATTTTACTTTTAAAATTCATATCATACTCAGGTTTACCCCAATCTTTCTTATGAGCTACCTAATTATTAATAAGAATCTTGGATGAAAGTGAACAGTCTGTCCTTATGAATCCCTTATAATCAATCTTTGGTACGTACCTTATATTTCTCTTGGCTATTGTATGTCAAATCTTCTATTAAGTTCAGGTTTGCTTCTCTTTTTTTTAGACAAAGTCTTGAAAGTCTGATAGTAGCTCAAATGTCCATTTTTTTTTCATTCAGAATTATGCTTAATTTTGCTGAATGTGATATTTTGGGCTGAAGACCCAGTTCTTTTGTTCTTCAATATATATTGTTCCAAGACCTGTGGTCCTTTAATGTCTCCACTGATAGGTCTTGTATGATTCTAATTTTGGCACCATCATGTTTAAATTGCTTTAATCTTGGTGCTTTTAATATTTTATTCTGGAGCTGGGGGTTTCAGAATTTCACTATGATATTCCTATGAGTTTTATTCATAGATACTAAATGATGAGCAATGGATTTTTCCCTCTTTCTAGTACACCCCTCCCCTTGTTCTAATGCTTCAGGACAATTTTCTTTAATTATTTTTTGTGTTATT
This sequence comes from Notamacropus eugenii, assembly GCF_028372415.1. NCBI lineage: Eukaryota > Metazoa > Chordata > Mammalia > Diprotodontia > Macropodidae > Notamacropus > Notamacropus eugenii. The sequence continues at coordinate 180,716,458 of NC_092876.1, read as the reverse complement.
GTATTGAGTCTTTTTTTTATCATGACTTTCAGTTAGTCCTATTATTTTTATATTTTCTCTTCTTCACCTATTCTCCAAATCTTTTGTTTTTGTTAGAAGATGCTTTACTTTCTCTTCTATCTTTTCATTATTCATATTTTGTTTAATTATTTCTTGATCTCATCATTTCACTGGCTTCACCTTGCCCAATTCTACTTTTCAAGGTGTCATTTTCTTCCTTAAGATTCTGGATGTCCTTCTCTAATAGGGTGACTTTGCTTTCATAATCTTCTTGTTTTTCTTGGATTATTCTTATTTTTTTTTGTTTTACTCCATCTCTGTCATTTGATTTTTTAAGTCTTTTTAAAAGATCTTCTATGAATTTATTTTTGGGCAGGTGACCATTTGACATTACTCTTTGGGTTTTTTTAACCTCCTCTGGAGATGATCCCTAGTCTTCTCTATTCCCATAATAGCTTTCTATGGTTGGATTCTTTTTCTTTTGCCTGTGCATTTCTTGTGGTAATAGCTTGATTTTTGTAATCACCTCTAGCCCTGGGGTGTGGGAGATGGTGCCTCTCTCCCCAAATCTTCAGTTCTCCCCTCTAGCTTGAAACCAAAGCCAAACCTCCAGCCTCCTATAAGTGCCCAGGGGCCTTCTGCCCCACTGCATCTGCATTCACTGCATATGTGCTGGTTCCTTCTCGCTCCTGCTGCTCTCCACAGCACAACTGGGTCTGGCATTTCTTATCAGGAGAAGTTCCTGAGATCTTCCTGGGTTTAGATGCCCAACTCCCCTCACCATCCCAGGGGTAAATGTTCCTGTGGCTGGGACAGAGGCAGCCTCTCAAACCAAAGAACCCCAGGGCTTGCCACTTGTTTAAGCAGCTTGTGGCTTGTTATTAAAGTGCATCTAGCCTGGAGGTATTTACTTTTCACCTGGAACAAACCTTGCCTGGGAATTTTTCTTCTGATCGTGCCTTGTTCTTATTTATTTTTACCTGCACTTCGTTGGCCCTTCTCTTTTGTGAGGGAAAATTTTGAGATTAGGAATTTTTTGTCCTACTCTGCCATCTTCCCAGAATCCTCCAGGAGGTCTCTTTTAGTCAAATGACAAGTAACTGAGAAATTCTTCATTTCCTCTGATGGTAATTTGACATATTAAAAGGTGAATAAACTAATGTGGAGTTCAGGGAGGGGATTGCCATTCTGGATCTGCTTTAGACCAGTCAGGAAGAATCAGTTAGTAAATGATGAAGAAATGGTTGTTGAAAAGAGTGACCTTAGGAGATAGTGGTCAAGTTATTCTAGGGTTTAAGGTAGAGAGGGAGGGGAATGTTATACCAGGCTTACATGTGCTCTGGGTATTACAATAATTGTTTTCAGAGTTCGAAGGGAAGAATATAGAATTTTCCAGCCTATGGATCTAATAGGGAAATTGGAGGGCTCTTCATAATGAACTTCTGGTGACATAACCACATAATGTGGAAGGAATTGGATTGATAGGGTACAGTCTCTGGGAACCTCCTTGAACTCCCCTTGAATCTTCTCACTTAATCTGGCCTTTCATACTCAAATCTGTTACCCTTGGCCTAGCTCGACCTTCCATTGTCTGTTACCTCTTGATTGTCCCACCTGCTTCTTACCCAAGCTCTCCATTGTCTGATACCTCCCAATTGCCTCCAGCTGTTTCCCACCCTTGTTACATCACTAGTTACCCCAGTCTCATCAAGATCCTCCACAGACCCTCCTACTAGACTAGTAGATCACCTCTAGATCTTTCCCAGGGACTTTCTGTAGATAAACTCCATCTCACCTCCATGAAGGCGCTCAGACTCTATCTAGCTGAGATTCTATCTGGCCACTTGTTAATACAAGCGTTGCAAATGTTTAGGCTCCTTAAGAGTCAACCCAATTTGGCCAATCTTCAGCAAACTTTGCTTTACTTTGGCTGAAAGAAGACTTGAGTCGAATTCATTTGAGCAGAATCTGGGGTGTTGGTATTTCGGGGTCTCCAGCACCCCAAACCTCAACAGGATGAGGGCCATCCAAATGAATGATTTGGTTACACAAGCAACTTCATGAACTCAGATTTTAAAAACACTTGTATAGGAGATCCAGTGATTATCACTCTTTTACTCTAAGACCAGCTTACTTAATTTTTTTTAATTATACATATCCTAAGTGATATATTTTATGCCACATATTTCACATGAGTTATTGTTGGTAATATTCCAAAGACTACTTACACCTACCATATTTGTCTCCAAATCCCTTTGGGTAACTGATTTTGATTTTTCAGAAATTCTATGATTGGTAGACATATAGTATGACAATATTGGGTTGAAAATAAAGAGTTTTGATTCTAGGAGCCAATTGTGGCCATCAAAGCTACTGTAAAAAACTTTCCAAAAAGCAATCTAGATCACTTTCTTCCTCCTATTTGGTTTTGGGACAGAAAATTATCCAAAAGCAGTATATGTTCAAGACATTGTGCTGTGTGATCCTGGACAAATTACTTAACCTCAACATGTATCAATTTTCTCATCTGTAAAATAAGAAAAGTAATAGTACCTACCTTCCAATAGTGTTGTCTGAATAGAATGAGAAAATATTTATAAAATGCTTTGCAAGCCTTAAAGCATTTTGTTAATACATAGTAGTAGTACTAGTTGTAGTAGTAGTACCACTGATAGGACTGCTCAGTGGTCTACCCATTCAATTAAATATTATAGTCAGAAAATAGTTATTCCAGACCAGATTCTTGAGTAGTTCTGGAAGGTCTGTCTGTCTGTCTATCTATCTATCTTTTTTTTTCTTTTTAGCTCAAAGCAATCAGCATAGTGTCATGAAGAATAAAAATTCATCACAGTTAAAAATTCTAGAAAAAGATCAGCACCTTCAAAGTTTTGATTGGATCACACACACACACACACACACACACACACACAATATACCCCTCCCTCTCCAGATGTAGGATATATGGAAGGATATGGACAAAAGTCACATAGCATGAGAAGACGGGAATGGGTTGAGGTCTGCATGCCTTGATAGAATGCTTATATCCCACTGAAATATTGTAGAAAAAAATGGAACTGAAGGCAGGTGATGAGGATGGATGGAAAAGAACAAGGGCCAATAAAAATAGTGTAGATGATTAAAGTCCACTATATGCTGAGGTTTTCAATAAATTAAAAATACAATTAAAAAGGACTTTCAAGAATTGTTGGAGGCAAGAGAAAGATCAAGGAAGTGAAAAGACTCCTATTTAACCTTGTTAGGATGATGATAATAGACAATGACTAGAAGAAAGTACTGCTCAGATTTACTTTTCTTCTATTTTATTTTACAAGGAGAGTGGTCTTCCTACTGGGAAAGATAGAGCAAAAATCATTAACTGAGTCCATTTCCTTCTATACAGTCTCTTTTCTCTCCATGTCTTTCTAATCCATCCTTCACACAGATAGGAAAACATTCTTCCTAAGTCACACATCTGGTCAGGTCCCTTTACTGCTTAGAAGTTTCCAGTGAGTTCCCACTGCCTATAAGACAAAATATAAATTCCTTAAGCTGTCACTGAACTTCCTCCAGAGTCTGAATGCCACTTACCTCTCCAACTTCATTTTATACTTAACCCTTTCTAGGGTTACCCAGCTCTACATTTCATTCAAACAGTCCCCCACATTGCGGTATTAACTCCTAAATTTGTATTTTTACATAAAATACCTCTCATGTCTATGAAACATCCCGTTTTTCATCTCTGCCCTCAGAATCCTTCTCTTCCTTTAAGTTTTAACTCAGGTGCCACCTCCTCTGTGCAAGATTTCCTGATACACGTCATAGTGTTCTCACCAACCTCAATTTTCCTTGCAAGGTACTAATTTGCTTGCATACTATACCCCTTCAGTAAAAAGTAAGAACCTTGAGGATTGGCATTACTGAATTGTTGGCTCAATATTCCCAATACGTAAAGCAGTGCCCTACATATGGTAAACCCTGAATAAATAGATTCTAATTAAATTCAACAAACAAGTCAAATAAAAAGACAGAATTTATCCAAAAGCAATGAAGTGAGTTGAAGAGGAGCCACGGCTAGTATACCACTACCATAAAAGAATATTATTATTTTGGGACTAATTACAGATTTTACCAATATATCTACTTCTCCTCTTTGTAGTTTGCTCTCCCAAATCTATACTGATTCCCCAATTTGAAGTGTGGTTGTAAATTATCTTTACCTGTCTCATCAGAGATGAATAATGTAGGAATTCTGATTTAGTACTCTCTTCACTCAAAGTTATGGACCATGTCTTCTTTGGGCAGGAGGTTCTCCCCCAAAACACATACACACACTCCTTTTTCAGGTTCTACTAATTGTCTTATATTATCAGCATCCAAAGGGTCTATTCATCCTGAGAAGGCATAAATTCAACAAAAAGTGAAAGATCTGCAGGTGTAACTTCAAAATCGCAGGCAGGAGACTTTGAAAAGCAATGACATAAAAAGAAGATTTAGTAAGGGCTGGAAATTGACAAATGTCTTATTGTTTTGTTTTGTTTTTAAATAGGGAAGAAGGTAGATATATGACTACATGGGTTATTATAATTATAAAATAAGGAAGCTTTACTAGATGACCCTTCATCTTTTCCTGCTCTAAGTCTATGATCCTGTGGTCATGGGAGGACATTGTATGAGCTTAGTTTCTATTCTTGGTAAAATTATAGAATAAAACATAAAAGGGATGGGCCATGAACAGTTAGAAAGTGATAAGTGAACATTTAGTGACTCAGTGACAAGATAAACCTATCAAGATCAAGTCAAGAAAACTAGATGGGTACATGGGAAATTTTTTTTAAAGTTTGGATACAAACCTCAAATCGTACACCACAACAATGTGGCTGCATCAGTCATCTAAAAAGAAAATTTTAATTATTATGCAAAATGAGGCAGCATGGCTGAATAGAAAAAAAAAATCACTGGATTTGGAATAAGAGAAGCTAGGTTCAAATCAGGTTCTTCCATTTATTGACTTTTAGAACTTGGACAAGTCACTTAATCTCACTGGGTTTCAGAGTCCTCATTTGTAAAATGAGGAGCTTGAACCAGATGACAATTAAGGTCCCTTATGGCTCTACATTTGTGATATGGTCTTTACATATTCATCTCCCCTATGGAAATGGTGGACATTGTTATGAATCAAACATGATGAAGAACTTACTGGAGACAAAATGGATGGATTTAACTAATGTAGAGGAGCTTCTGCACAATAAGGCCAGCTAGGAGGTGCAATGACCTGGAGTCAGGAAGACTCATCTTTCTGAGTTCAAATCAGGCCTCAGACACTTACTAGCTGTGTGACCCTACTGTGCAAGTCACTTAATCCTGTTTACGTTAGTTTCCTCATCTATAAAATGAGCTGGAGAAGAAAATGACAAACCACTTCAGTATCATTGTCAAGAAAATCCCAAATAAGGTCAAGAGGAGCTGAACATGACTGAAAAAAACTGAACAGCAACAATTGTACAATAAAGTTACATCTCAAACTAAACGAAAATAAACAGATTGGGGTAAACATTAACACTAAATATATGCGATAAAGATAGGACTTTTAGAATCCATAGAAAATTGATGCAAAGCTATAAGATTAATGAGATGTACGCCCCCAGTGAAGTAGTGGTCAAATAACATAAATAACTCATTCTAGAAGAAATAGGAACTATTAATAGCTTTATGTATATACGCTTGAATCTCCTAATAATCAGAGAAGTGGAAATAAAAGGCAACCTCAAAATACTATGTTTCCATTAGAGTAGTCAAAAACATAGCCAAATTTTTTGTATAATCCAGTGTTAATAAGACGAAAGGGAAATAGGCATGCTAATACATTGTTGGTGAGACTGCAGACTGATGCAGATATTTTACAAAACAATATGGTAATATGCAATAGTAAGAGTCACAAAACTAATCATCATTTTCAACCCAGTGATTACATTATTATGAATTTATCCTCCAAACAGCATAAAAATTAAGAAGACCTATTTGCACAGAAATATTCATATATGTGCTATTTTGTAATAACAACATTTGGAAACAACTTTCATACCCAACAATTGGAGAATGGCTGAACAAACTGTGATATATTAGTGTAATGTAATGTTATGTTATCATAAAAAGAAACTGTAAATATGAGGCATTCAAGGAAATGTGAAAGACCAATGATATGGAGCAAAATCAGAAGAACTGAAACCAGTAATGTAGATAGCCTGATATCAATGATGCAAAAAAGAAAAAAGAAAGAAAGAAAGAAAGAAAATAGGAAGAAAAAGCAAATTGTCAGTGTAAAAGGAGGGGGAAAGGGAATTAATAAGGGCAGGAGAAGGGGAAAGAAAGGAAAATATAGTCAATAGTGGTAGAATTTCTGGCAACCCAGGAAAAGAAGACAGAGTAGAGGCATTTCTTTACTATTTACCATTGGTGTATTTGGTTCTGCCATGATAAATGCCAGTGGTTCAAGTAAGATTTCCCTTTTGTTTTATGATTGCCTTTATTAACAATTTTCAAGTTTATAACAAAAATTCATGTCATATTGGACAATTACAAATAAATCATGGGATATATTACCTAAAGACTTCCTACCTTGATTTTGATTTCTGGCAATATTTTAGAACTTAGTATGAAAGGAATGGTTTGAACATCATGACCCCTCCCCATCCCAAAACTCCAACTCTTACAGGCTGCTCTCTTCTTCCATTAGAGCTATTCCTATCAGTTATCCAAAATTCATAGGGACCTAGAATAGCTCCTAAGATCATTCCATGGAGATAGGCAGTAGGACTCATGGTCATAAAAATTCTCTGACCAGTTACCCAGGCAAGGGATCCCTCCCTCTCTAAGCAGCCAATACTAAAAATCCCACTGTATTTTGAATCTAGAATTGACCCCAAAGAACCTGGATCTAGAAGCTTCCAAATCCTACCTTCAAATGTCCAGGAATCTAGAAACGCACATGTTCCCAATCTTCTTCAATCTCACTCTACTAATCACTCATCCCAACACTGACATTGAACTGGTTCCACACAATTTTGTAACTATCTAAACATCTGTTTGCTTCCACATTCACTCAGAGCAAATATAAATTCTCCAGCCTTCATGCACTCAGACTTGGCTAGGAGCTTTGTCATTAACACCCTGAGCCTGGCTTATTATAACATAGCTACTTCACAGATAACCAGTGTCAGAAGAAGACTTCTTTATAGCCTAGAGTAGGGAGTGATTCATAACAAAGGCAGAGGACTATAGTGAACTCACCGACCCAGGGTGAACAGCTGCTATGTCTTCAGTACCTACAGAAAGCAGAACAATCATGTCAGAGATGTTTTAGTGGGGATTTCCTGTTCAGGTACAGGTTTTTCTGCATGACCTTTGAGGTCCTTTTCAATTCTGAGTTTCTGCAATTTAATAACTATCCTCATTTCATTTTTTTTGACAGGGTTTCTTGACTCTCTGGATTTCTGCCAGTGACTGAAAAAATTTCCAACAACAAGCCTGTGGACAAAATGGAGAAATGTGGGTTGTCTAATAGAATGTATTAATAAAATATAATAGGTGTATTCCACAGGGATTGAGTGACAAGATGCAAGGAGTGTTGATTAATGAATGGATGCCTCTCTAGTAGGTGGTCCCATAGCTTTGCTGTGTTTGATATTTTATCAGTAATTTGAAGGGAGGCATAGATATCATATCTATCAAATTTCTGGATGGAAAAAAGCTGAATGAGACAATAAATGACAGAGTTGGGACCCCAAAAGACTGGTTGGCTTGTATTGTAGATTGAAGATAGCACACTGAAATTTAAGGAGAATTAAATCCAGTCTAGGCATTTCAGTGTGATATGGAGCTGAGCCCTATATCTCTCCTGGAGGATTTTCTCTCCATTTGATGGACCCTCAGTAGTTCCAGGCACTGGGGACCCTACTGCTGCCTCCACCATCCCTTGGCTTCCAGTCATAGAAATCTCAGATGCTTAGAGTTAGAAGATACCTTGGGCATTCTGCTTCCTTGTTTCCTCCAAATATAGCCCAATGACAGGTTTCAAAATATTTGAAAAAGTCAAACAGATGAACTCATCAATGATAGTGGTCTGGGTTCAGTGTATATTGGCATCTGCCCTAGGAAACAAAATGGTCACTACCCAAGTATGATTAGATTTTGAAATGAGAACCGGGCAGGTTCATCATTCCCAGCTTTTTATGACTAAATAAGGGACTTATAGCATAGGAGTCCTGGGATCTGACACTGTGTATTTATTGAACTCTCTATAACAATTATTAACTTACAGTGCATAGAACCCCAAGAGATCTGTGGACAGATTTCAGAGGGTGCATGAACTTTGATGGGACTAAAGACATCTCTTTTTCAAATTCATCTCTGGATGCTTTTGTGATGCTAAGCATTTTATTTTATACATTTAAAAACATTATTCTGAGAACAGAATCCATTGGTTTTACCAGACTAACAAATGGGTTAAGAACTCCTGCTCTAAAAGATACTCTTTATAATTTTTGAACCTCTTTCTTAAACATATGTTTGGCTTAAATATATCAAAGGAATGGGGGGACATTCATGTGGACAGGATAAAAATGCTAACAGTAAGAAATAAAAAAAAACAGAATGGGGAAATCTCCAAAATCTACGAAAATACCAGTTCCTACCACCATGGGTACAGTGTGAGTCTAGGGTAAAAAGTGGCAGCCATCAAGACAGAAGCCAAGGTATTGGTCAGTTCCCCTATCATTGCTCAAAGATGGCCAAAAATGTTCTGAAGGAGGGAGAAAAGGAGGCAGGACCTTTGAAGGCAGGAAAGAAGCAGAGATAGACTAGTAAGCAACTGTGCTGCACAATATCCAGGTCACATAAAGATGTTAACTTCCTTAAGAGGATCAAAGATTCAAAAATTCAAGAGGAGGAAGTTAACTTAGAAGTAATCTTTCAAACTCAAATAAAAAAGTGGACCACTAGCCCATTCATAAAGATCCTTATTAGTTCAGAAAACCATGTATATTTATGTACTTTTAAAAATAAACTAAAATAAAATATATTTTTTCATAGCTTTCCTAGTTTTTGGAGATTTCCTCATTCTGTATTTCTTTGTTTCTTGCTGTCACTGGTTCTTATCTTTTTCCAGGTGAATGTCTCTCATTCCCTTGATATAGCTAAGGCAAACATTTCTTATAAAATAATAATTCTGGTAAATCACCATAGCTCCCCCATATTCACCTCCAAATAGCCATAAAATACCATATATGAATGAAATGGAATATTATGGTGATAAAAGAAATAATGAACAGGCAAAATTCAAAAAAACCTGGAAAGATTTGTATTAACTGATACAAAGTGAAATGAGTAGAACAAGGAAAACATTGTATACAGTACTAGCAACACTATGATGATCAACTGTGAATGATTCAGCTCTTCTCAGCAGCACAATGATCCAAAGCAAGTGCAAAGGGCTCATGAAGGAAAATGCCATCCATACATACCAAGATAAAGAACTGATGGACTCTCAATGCAGATCAAAGCATACTTTTTTCACTTATTTTATTCTTTTTTGTTTTTTTTTCTTTGGATCTACTTCTTTCATAAATGTGACTAACATGGAGTTTTACAAAATAGTGTATGTATATCAAATTGCCTACCATTTCAGAAAGAGAGGAAGGGAAGGAGGGATGGAGAAAAATTTGGAACTCAAAATCTTGTAAAAAGGAATGCTAAAATTGGCTTGATATATACTTGGGAAAAATAAACACTATCAAGAAAAAATGAAAATAATATTTCTATCTTTATTCAACTCATTAAAATCTGACAGGGATTAATTTCTAATCTGGTATAGGCCACACTCAGGAGTATCATAGGCCATATGTTTGCATCTCTGATCTGGCCAAGAATTTTTACATTTGAGAAAGTAGGCGCAAATATTTTAAGTGCTTAAGGTCTTATATGACATGACATGACATCAAAAATTCAAATCTAGATCCTGTGACTCCACATCTAACCCTTATCCCACCGTACTATACAAACACCATGCTATTCTATTTTATTCTGGCTTTTTGTTTTTCTCTCCATCCTTGAAGATAAGTGAAGATATGCTATAATGGCAACTAATTTGAACCCAGTGTCAGAGGATTCCTACCTACACACCTTTAGACAATTAATTTAATCTCTCTGGGCTTCAGTTTCATAATCTCTGAAATGAAGTAGTTGGTCTGAAAGACCTCTAAAATGTTATTATCCTAAATGCAAAGCTGAGTACTTGGGTGCAAGGTGAAGGTGACATAAAGAGGAAAAATAGGTTTACCTAAGAATGAAATAAAGTTCAACTGGCATCAGCAAGAGTAAGTAAAGGCAAAAAAAAATAATAAACCAACAGTAACATAGTTTGAGAATATAGTAATAGAAAAAATTATAGTTTGCAGAGAAAGGAAGTGTTATCCATAGGGTATCCAACGTGGAGAAGGAAGAAGGGAGGGAGGAAGGAAGGAAAGAAAGAAGGAAGGAAAGGAGGGAGGGAGGAAGGGAGGGAGGAAGGAAGGGGAGAGGAGGAAGTGAGAAGGGGATGGAAGAGGAAAAGAAAGAATGAGGGAGAGAAGGAAAGAGGGAAGGAGTGAAGGGGAGAAGGAAGATAGAAAAAATGAAGGGAAGAAGCAAGGAAGGAAGTATTTATTAAATGCCTACTGTGTAAAAGCACTTTACAAATATTACATCATTTTTCCCCACACAACAACTCTGGGAGGTAGTTATTAATTATTATTGCCATTTTGCTCTATCCATTTTACCACCTAGCTCCCTTTAAGACTGTATTTAATTCTTGATATCACATTTTGTAAGAGACCTTGACAACCTGGAATTGCTTGTCATATCGAAGAGAAATAGACTTGTTCTGTTTGACCTGAAGGTGGAACTAAAAACAATAAATGGAAGTTACAGTAAGGCAAATTTAGGGTCACTATAAGAAAAAGTTTCCCAAGCATTTTTGCTATCCAAAAGTGGAAGTCTGTCTCTATCGATAGGAAGTTCTCCATCACTAGAGAGGTCTTCAAGTAACATCTGGATGACCACTTTTCATGGATATCTTAAAGGGATTCATGCCTTTGGTATAAACTGAGTGTTCCAGAAAATCCTTCCAACTTTCCTATGATGTTAAAACATCATGTGTCTAATAAATAACCTCAACACAAGGCACCAGAAAGTCTAAAATAAATCATTTTAGTTAGGTATAAAGGGACCAGGATAAGTTAGGAGGCTTAGAAGCCTCTGAGCGTCTAAGTCCTAAATCTGAGCAAGACAACAGAGGTGCACTCCAGGGAGAAGCTCAAAGGCTGCTACAGAACACTGCTCCAGAGGAACAAATCATAGGTAAGGACTCACCTTCCTTAGTAAAGTGCTTCAAAATATTCTATAGATCAGCAATACCACTGGGTCTAAATCCTAAAGAGATGAAAAATAAAGGTGGGGGAAGGACCTATTTTCACAAAAATATTTATAGCAGTTCTTTTTGTGGTAGCAAAGAACTGGATGCCAAAAGGATGCCCAACAATTGGAGAATGATTGAACAAGCTATGATATATAATTTTGATGGAATATTATTGTGCTATAAGAAATGATAAGTAAGATGACTTCAGAAAAACCTGGAAAGACTTACATGAACTGGTGCAAAGTGAAGTGAACAGAACCAAGAAAATGTTATGCAAAGTAATAAAAATATTATACAATTAAGATCTGTGAATGACTTGGCTATTCTCAGCAATATAGTGAGCCAAGACAATCCCAAAGGATAATGTATGCTACCTACCTCTGGAGAAAGAACTGATATTGTCTGAATACAGACTGAAGCATTCTCTCTCTCTCTCTCTCTCTCTCTCTCTCTCTCTCTCTCTCTCTATCTATCTATCTATCTATCTATCTATCTATCTATCTATCTATCTATCTATCTATCTATCTTCTTGTACAAAATGACCAATATGGAAATGTTTTACATGCTTGCACAAGTGTAACCTATATTGGATTGTTTGCTATCTCATATGGGGGGAGGTAAGGGAGAGAGGGAGGGACAGAATTTGGAACTCAAAACAAAAAAAAATGTTAAAAGGTAAAATATTATTTTAAATATTCTACAGAATGAGGTTAGATGCTTTTAAAAGCTAAGGGAAGACTTTCAGGGGTGCAGACAAGATCATAAAGTAAAAGAAGCACTCAGTTTCACTCTCCGAACATTCCCCTTCAAACAACTTTTAAAAATGCTTCTAATCAATATCTAGAGTGAAAGAGCCAGAAAGAAAATGAAAGAAGGAAGGAAGGAAGGAAATTAGGGTGAGACATTCTTCCAGTCCAAAATAACTTATGAAATTGGAGGGAGGGATATATGACATGAGAGTAGAACCTGGTCTGAATGGATGCAGTACTGGTGATGGGACTAGATGGTGGTGACAAAAGGAACAGCTACTTCAGGAGCTGTCAAGCCAAAGACAATAAAGGGACCTGGCAAATGGTTAGAAAGAAATTACAGGGTACCACTGTGATAGCACTAGATGCAATACTAGTAGCTGTTTGGCAATTCCTTTCCCTACAGCCACTTCTAGGTCACAATTTAAAACTTGGAGTGAGCACCCTTGGTTAAAAAGGAACAGGGTTTTGAGGAGCCTTATCACTTTTGATCACAAGGAATTGAGAATCTTGAAGAACAGTATCACTTCTGGTCCCAAGAGGTCAGGGACTCTGAGGAGTAGTATCATGTCCAGTCCCATGGGAACCAGGATCCCAAGGAGCAATATTGGTTGTAATCTCGACAGATCAGAGGTTCTTCCTAGATAAGCACCAGAGTGAAGACCAGAAGAGCAGCAGCCATACCTCTCATCAAATCAGACCACCTTGGAAGCACTAACAAATTCCAAACTCTCAGAACCAGCCCTGAACAAAAATGGTGCAAAAAAGCCTGAAATTTGGGACGATGCTCTTCCTCCACCCCCCATGTTGGGAACAGAGCTCAACTTTAACATAAATGTAAAGTCAAGAAATGGGATGAAAAATTGAACAAACAGCAACAAAACCTGACCATAAAATGATACTATGGTGGATAGATCAGGACAGAAATTAAGCAGTGAGAAAAGCTACAAGAAAAGCTTTAAAATAAAATTTGAACTGGACACAAGTCTAATAAGGATTCTGGGAAAACTTTTAAAAAACTTCAAAATCAAATAAGATGGTAAAAGAAAAAATTAGATAAAGAAATGAATGGAGAAATAAAATTATAAAAAAGACAATAACCTGCTGAAAGAGGCACAAAAATAATTTCTTAACAGAATTAGACAAGTGGAAGCAAATAACTCCTGGAGACATCAAGAAACAACAAAATCAAAGACAAAGAATGAAAAAAATATGATATATCTCATCAGAAAAACGACTCATCTAGAAAACAGAAAAAGGAGAGATAATTTAAGAATCATTGGACTACCTAAAAGCCCTGAGCAAATAAAAAGCCGAGACACCATATTTCAAGAAATTACCATTGAAAATTATTCCAATATCCTAAAACAGATGGTTAAATAGAAATTAAAAGAATCTATTAATCACCACCTGAGATCCCAAAATAAAAATTCCCAGGAATATTGTAGCCAAATTCCAGAACTCCTAGTCCAAAGAGAAAATAATTCAAGCAAGCAGAAAGAAATCATCTAAATACCATAGAACTACAGTTAAGATCACACAAGACTTAGGAGCTACCATGTTAAGGGAGCAGAGGACTTGGAATGTGATGTTCTGGAAGTCAAAAGAACTAAGATTATGGCCAAGAATGACCTATCCAGCAAAACTGAATATAGTTCTTCAAAAAAATGGATATTTAATGAAATGAAGGACTTCCAACCATTTATAATGGAAAAACCAAAGCTCAATAAAGAATCAGACTTTCAACCACAAGATATAAGAGAAGAACCAAAAGGTAAACATGAAAGAAAAATCATAAGAGATTCAATATGGTTTAATTATTCAAATTTCCATGTGGGAAAATAAAACATGTAACTCCTAAGAACTTTATCATTATTAGGGTAGTTAGAAAGATTCTACATAGACAGACAGTATGGGAATGAGTTGAATATGTTGTAATGTTGTAAAAATATAGATGAATGATAAAGGGGGAAATCCTTGGTGAATGTGGAAAGGAGAGGAAGAATGGGGAGAGTCATTATACATAAAAGGTACACAAGGAAGAGATTTTACAATGGAGGAGAAAATGGTGTGTGGGGGTGGGTGATGGGCAACATTTGAACCTCACTCTCATCTAAATTGGTTCAAAGAGGGAAAATACATATACACAGTCAATTGGGTATAGAAATCATTTTACCCAACAGGGAAGTAAGAAGAGAAGAGAAGAAGATAAAGGGGGAGTGATAAAAGGAAGAATGAACAAAAGAAGGCAGTGATGACAGCAAAACAAACTTTGCAGGAGGGACAGAATAAAAAGAGAGGGAAGTATAAATTGAAGGATATAGGATGGAGGAAAATATACAATTAGCAATCATAACTGTTAATATGAATGGGATGAACTCATCTAGAAAAAAGAAATGAATAGCAGAATGGATTAGAAACCAGAATCTAACAATACATTGTTTATAAGAAACAAACTTGAAACAGAGATACACACACACACACACACACACACACACACACACACACACACACACACACAAACAGAGTTCAAAAAGGTCTGAAGCGAAATCTACTATGCTTTAGATAAAGTAAGAAAAGGCACTGAGTGGGTAGCAATCTTAGACAAAGCAAAGGCGAAAACAAAAGACCTTATTAAAAGATATAAGCAAGAAAACTACATCTTGTTAAAAGGCATCATAGACAATGAAGTAATATTAATACTAAACATATATGCATCAAAGGGCCTAGCATCCAAATTCTTAAAGGAAGAATTAAAAGAATTACACGAGGGGGAAAAAATTATGTGAAATGGATGATATTTATGAAAATATAAGTTGCCCAGATTAACAGAAGAGGAAATAGACCATTGAAATAAGGCTGTCTTAGAAAAAGAAATTGAACAAGCCATAAATGAGCTCCCTAAGAAAAACTTCCCTGTACCTGATGGATTTACAAATAAATTCTACCAAACATTTAAGGAATAATTAATTCCAATACTATATAATCTATTTGAAAAAAAATGATGAGTCCTACCAAATTCCTTTTATAAAGCACATATGGTATTGACACCTAAACCAGAGAGAATCCAAAGAAAGAAAGAAATTCATAGACTAATTTCCTTAATGATTATCAATGCAAAAATTGTAAATAAAATACTAGAAAGGAGATTACAACAATATATCCCAAAGAACATCTATTACGACCAGATGGAATTTATACCAGGAATGCAGGGATGGTTCAATAGTAAGAGAAGTATTAGCATAATTGACCTTAACAAAAACAGCAAAAGGTGTGATTTTCTCAATAGATACCGAAAAAGCTTTTGACAAACTACAGTACCCATGCCTATGAAAAACTCTAGAAAGCATAAAAATCAATGGAACTTTCTTAGAATGATAAGTAGTATCTATCTAAACCCCAAACCAAGGATTATTTGTAATGGGGATAAATCTAAAGCCTTCCTAATGAGATCAAAGATGAAGCAAAGATGCCCATTATCACCACTATTATTAAATATTGTACTAGAAATGCTATCTTGTTGCTGTAGCAATAAGATAAGAAAAAGAAATTGAAGGAATAAAAATAGGCAATGAGAAAGCAAAACTATCCCTCTTTACAGATGATATGGTATACCTAAAGAATTCTAGAGAATCAACAAAAAAAAAAAAAACTAGTCAAAACAAAACCTTTCTCAAAGTTACAGGATATAAAATAAATCCACACAAATCTACCAACTACCATCTACCAACAAAATCCAGCAAGAAGATACAGAAAACTCCATTTAAAATAACTGCAGACAATATAAAATACTTGGGAGTCTTCTTGCCAAGACAAATCCAGGGATTATGTTAACACAATTATAAAATACTCCACACAAATAGAAACAATCCTAAACAATTGGAGAAATATCAACTGCTCATGAGTAGACTGAGTTAATATAAAAAAAAATTACAGTTCTATCTAAGTTAATTTACTTATTCAGTGCCATAACAATCAAACTACCAAAATAATTTTATAAAGCTAGAAAAAATTAATAAAAATCATCTGGAACAAGAAAAATCAAAAATGTGAAGGGAATCAATGCGAAAAAAATCTAAGGCAACCTAGCAGTACTAGATTTCAAATGTATTATGAAATGGTAATCAAGAAAACAATCTGGTACTGTCTATGCAATAAAATAGTGAATCAGTGAAATAGATTAGATAT
Source organism: Notamacropus eugenii (assembly GCF_028372415.1). Classification (NCBI taxonomy): domain Eukaryota; kingdom Metazoa; phylum Chordata; class Mammalia; order Diprotodontia; family Macropodidae; genus Notamacropus; species Notamacropus eugenii. The sequence continues at coordinate 180,700,072 of NC_092876.1, read as the reverse complement.
GCAATAAACAGTAGTAAATTATTATAGTAAGCTAGTGTTTGATAAACCCAGAAGTTCAAGCTTTTGCAGTAAGAACTCACCATCTGACAAAAATTGCTAGGGAAACTGGAAATCAGTTTGGCAGAAACTAGTCAAAGACCAACATCCATTTGATGTACCAAGATAGAGTCAAAATAGTTAAATGATTGAGACATTAAGGGTTATTTCATAGATAAAGGGCAATATGAAATTAAAAAAAATTTGCACAAAGGGCCATAAAACTATGCATACCATTTGACGTAGCAATATCACTTTTACGTCTATATTCCAAAGAGATCAAAGAAAAAGGAAAAAGATCTATTAATATAAAAATATTCATAGCATCTCTTTTGCTGGTGACAAAGAACTGGAAATTGAGGGGATGTCTCAATTGGAGAAAGGCTGAACAAGTTCTGATATATACTTCTGATGAAATACTATTGGTGTTATAGAAATGACAAGCAGGATAGTTTCAGAAAAACCTGCGATGACTAATATTAAATGAAACAAAAAGAAATGATCAGAACCAGGATTTATATTATATAATATAGATATGTATATAATATAATAATACTATATTATACATAGTAACAGCAATATTGTAACAACATTCCATTGTGAATGACTTAGCTATTCTGATCAAGATAACGATCCAAGACAATTCCAAAGGATATGTGATGAAAAAATGCTAGGCATCTCTAAAGAGAGAACTGATTAACTCTGAGTGCAAATGGAAGCATACTTTTTAACTTTATTTTTCTTGGTGCATGTGTGTGTGTATGTGTGTATCTGTTTCTTTCTGCAATATGTTTAATGTGGAAATATGTCTTGCATGACTTCATATGTATAGTTGATATATTGCTTACCGTATTAAGTGGTGTGAGAGAAAGAGGAGAATTTGGAACTCAAAAAAATTGTTTTAAATGAATGTTAAAATAGTGTGCATATATTTGGGAAATATTTCAAGAAATAAAAAAATATTTAAAAAACAACTAAGAAGACATATTTGATACAGTGGCTCCCAACCATCATGACCAAATATGAATTAAAAGGCCCAATCAGCTTTCAGCCACTAAATATACTTTCTGCTTTCATGTCTCTGTTCCTTTGCCTGCACTGTTCCTAAAGCTTCCAAATCTTGTTGCCTAATCCTTAGGTATGTCTCTTTTCAACCTATAAACCATATAATAGCAATATAAGCATTTGCTATTACAGCAGAATTCTCAGCAGCAGCCGAATTTATCCCTTTTCCCTTCAGTGTTCCTAGTAGCACTATAAGGCTCCACTAGGCCTTAAGATAATTTGCATACCTTTGGCACCAATCACTGGGAGGGCTGACAAGAATTGGAAATGCAAATCAAAAGGGGTGTATTTATCTTTTCTAGTCTCAATAACACTCATCAGGAGGTACTGGTTATGTGGGGGGAAAGGATGGCATAATTCTTGAATCCTGGGGTTAGGGAAGATATAACTACAACTCAGTAGCTCTAACTCAACAAAGACTAAGTACTATGGACCTTCAGTTGAGAAGGGTGAATTATTAGATCTTCAGGAGGTTGCCATAATATGCTTAATGAGACCTTTTTGTGTGCCAACTGGGCATGACTGTAGGCCTAACTAACAATAGAACTAGAGATGTGATAACAAGCAGAGAGCCATATCAGGGTTGGCTATCTGATTTTTAGAGCTCTAACCTTTTACTGTAGAAAAGGGAGCATATGGCAGGTACAATGGAAGCACCAGCAGTCGATATAGGCAGCGGATGGATGCCAGGGAGAGCAAAACAGTGGTGGGGTTGAAAGGATGAAGCAACAAAGGTATCCTCAATTATGATAAAGAATCTCTGAACTAAGCTGTGAGCAGCTGAAATGAAAGCCAGCAGCCATTGAGTAAGAGAGAAATAGTACAGCTTCAGAATCAGGCAGAGGCACCAAGGACCATGAAAAGGAGCTCTTGGTTCAAGCCAGAAGCTTCAGAGTCATGATGTGGAGAATAAACTTGAATCTTATTCTTCTCTAGTTCTATGAGCCATATGGACCCTGTAGGTCTAGGGAAGGGAGCTGACTCTCTAGCAAAGTTGTTTCCTCACTTGAAAGTCACCTCAATCCTAGGATGCTACTATAGGTCTGGAATGACTGTACAGATTCATTTGGAAGTTGAGGTTCACAAGAAGTATGGTTTACTTGACTCTTTAGTAGCTCTGAAATCTTTCCCCTTGCAGAGGCAAGGGGGAATAGTTTCATCTATGTTAGTACTATAAATATGGAAGAATCTTTAGATCCGTGGGAGAAGATATAGATCCACCGAAAAGGAAAAGAGACTAAGGGATTACTCTTGCAAACTCCCTAAAAATAGTCTTTCTTTCCTTTTCTCTTTTCCCATTCCCTTTCTGTTCCTTCTCCTTTCCCCTTTCCTTTTCCATCTTGTACCAAGCACAATGCCTGGCACAAAATAAGTGGCTAATTAATACATTAATATTTATTGAATTAAGTTGAATTATCTTATCTATTGATAGGATTGGATATGAATGAGTACTTTGTGTTTCCTTTGTTCTGTATAATAAATTCATTTTATATCCCATTGCTTGCTACTTTGGTATTTTCAAAGGAACTAAGAACGCCAAGACAAAAGGTAACAATGAGCCAGATTCCAGTGTTCCAACCTCCCTGGGACTATTCCATATAGAGTCTTAATTATTGATAGGCCACTCTGTCTGTTCCCATCCATACACAAATATAACTAACCTCCATAATGACAGAGGCAGTGTCTTATTCAATGGTATCTTCTCTAGCACTCAGCATAATGCCCTGAACTAATAAGTACTTTTAAAATGTTTATTCAATTGAATTTGACAATAAAATGACTAGAACCTGAAATTATATTAGTATTATAATGGGAAGGAATGAATAGAGAGTAGGGAAGGGAGAGAGAAAAGAGGGGATGGGAGAGGAAAGGAAGGAGAAATCTAGGGAAGGAGAAAGAGACAGACAGACAGAGAGACAGAGACAAAGACAGAGAGAAGACAAGGACGAGGAGGAAGAGGAGAAGGGGGAAGGGAGAAAAGAGAGGAGAGAGATTCCTATGAGTTCTTCAAAATTTAAAAGGATATTGACTATTAAAGCTAAAAACAGGTGAAGTATGAGAAAGACATTAAAGTAAGTATTAATTACAAGCTAATTAGATAACACAGCAGGACTTGCATTTGTTTTTATTTTATTTTTCTTTTGTTCTGTGATTTGGTATTGAATTATTTAAAGTTAATTAGCTACTTTATGCTTTGGTAAAGAAATATTTATTTTGCCCTTATAGAATCACACATGGATATGGTGCTTATCTCCAGTTTTGCTTTCTATCTTAAGGTCCATACTTACACTAACTGAACCTTCAGCAGTAATTCCTTACTGATGGCAGAGAAGTCAGAAATGGAACTGCATTTGCCTTTAGGACTTAAGATTATAGCTTTTTGAGCCGTGAAGTACCATTAGGACTCCCTAATCCAGCTCCCTTATTTTACAGATGAGAAAACTGAGGTCCAAGACTGAACAAATAGTGGCAAAACCAAGTTTTAAACTCAGGTCTTAGGCTTTCCAATTTGGTGCCTTTTCCAATAAATGACTTCCCTAAACCCACAAAAAAAGGATGCAAACACAATCATAAGTGGAGCACTAGTGTGGGTTGATACCTTGGACCACTTTAGGAGAATTCTTGACTGAAATAGTTTTTTGAAGTTATAGATGGAGAGAACAGGTGGTTAGCCCAGCCTGGTCTGGGAAAGGGGCTCTCAATTTGTCAGAGTGCCACATCCCACACAGCCTGCACCATTGAGGAACTTCTTGGAGCAGGTGCACTTTCTGATCTTTATTCTCCACCTAATTAATAGCATGGATAATAAACAGCAGCCTGTTATTCATGGACAGGTGTGTACCCTTGTCAAAGGTCCTGGCTAAATCATCTGGATTGTCTCTAATAACAATGTTAACGACCCTCCACATTGGCTGGAGGTTGTAAAACATCTTTCCCCGATGTTTGCTCAATATTTTCATGAGAATTAAAAACATCTATTACAGACTTTAGAATACTAAAGGGCCCTTGGAGAGAGCACAGGGTTGTAATTCACTCCAGGGACTGAGCTGAAATCACCAGTGCTTAGAGCACTATACTATCAGAAACCGAAGAGAGAAATATGGCTTCAGGTTCCCATTAAGACTGGCTCCTTAATTTCTCCCAAGGAACAGTTAAAGTATCAGAGAGGAAATTAGGAGTATCTGAGCTCTATTTTTTTATTTTTGGTCTTAGATGGGGCAATCTCTTAAAGTTTCCTTACAAAAAAAGAGATGGGTGATACCTCTTCAAGAAAGCTACCAAACCCAACAGTCTTGCTAGCAACATCATAATCACCAGAGTTCCATAGGCTGATACAGATACACCCAAGGAAATGGGGTAGGGTTCAGAAGTGGTCACTGATCTTTTGATAAAATAGTAATTACTATTCTGTGCCAAGGACATCAGATAGCTTATGGCAAAGTCTGATGCACAAGACAGCTTAGATAAGGCAAAAAAGCGAAAAGATACACAAAGGAAGTTAATTGAAACTTCCCAAAGATGCACTCCTCTACTGCACCAGGGTCTCATTCTGGTCTTTTGCTTTAATTTCTGTAAATAAATGAAACTCTAAAGGGTCAGGAGGAAGGCTAACTTAAGGAACAACAGGCAAGAAAACTGGCGAAAGCTCCTTGCTTTGTTACCTATAGGCAGCCTCAACATTGGAAAGAGACTGATGCCATCTTAGAGAAACAGTATGTGATTGGGGTGCAGGATTTGGAGTTGGGAGATCTGGGTTCAAATCTTACGTCAAAGATTTTTAAATAATTATTAATTAATTTTAGTTTTCAACATTCATTTTCACAAGATTTTGAGTTCCAAATTTTGTCCCCATCTCTCCCCTCCCTCCACCTCAAGACACCATGCATTCTGATTACTCCTTACCTCAATCTGCCCTCCCTTCTATCCTTCCCTTATCCCCATCTTCTCTCTTTTCTTGTAGGGAAAGATAGATTTCTATACCCCATTACCTGTATTTATTATTTCCCAGTTTCATGCAAAAACGACTCTCAACATTCATTCCTAAACTTTGAGTTCCAACTTCTCTCCCTTTCTCCCTCCCTACCCATCCCCACTGAGAAGGCAAGCAATTCAATATAGGTTATGTATGTGTAGTTATGCAAGAGACTTCCATAATAATCATGTTATGAAAGACTAACTATATTTCCCTCCATCTTATCCTGCCCCACATTTATTCTATTCTCTTTTGACCTTGTCCCTCCCCAAAAGTGTTTACTTCTAATTACTTCCTCCTCCCATTTGCCCTCCCTTTTATCATCCCCCGCCATACCCCAATTATATCCTTCTCCCCTAACTTCCTCTAGGATAAGATAGATTTTCATACCAAATTGAGTGCGGGTATTATTCCCTTCTTAAACCAAATGTGATGAGAGTAAGATTCACTTTTTCCCTCTCACCTCCCCCCTTTTCTCTTCCATTGGAAAAGTTTTTTCTTGCCTCTTTTATGACAGATAATTTGCCCCATTCTATTTCTCCCTTTCTCCTTCCAATATATTCCTCTCACCCCTTAATTTTATTTTTTTAGATATCATCCCTTCTTATTCAACTCACCCTGTGCCCTCTGTCTATATATGTGTATATAGATATGTGTGTGTGTGTATGTATGTATGTGTGTGTATATATATATATAATCCCTCCAACTACCTAAATATCGAGAAAAGTTTCAAGACCTACAAATATTATCTTTCCATGTAGGAATGTAAACAGTTCAACTTTAGTAAGTCCCTTATCATTTCTCTTTCCTGTTTACCTTTTATGCTTCTCTTGATTCTTGTGTTTGAAAGCCAGATTTTCTATTCAGTTCTGGTCTTTTCATCAAAAATGCTTGAAAGTTCTCTATTTCATTGAATGACCATCTTTTTCCCTGAAGTATTATACTCAGTTTTGCTAAGTAGGTGATTCTTGGTTTTAATCCTAGTTCCTTTGACTTTTGGAATATCGTATGTCAAGCCCTTTGATCCCTTAACGTAGAAGCTGCTAGATCTTTTGTGATCTTGATTGTATTTCCACAATACTTGAATTGTTTCTTTCTGGCTGCTTGCAATATTTTCTCCTTGACCTTGACACTGTGGAATTTGGCTACAATATTCCTAGGAGTTTTGTTTTTTTTTTCTTCAGATCTCTTTCCATAGGTGATCAGCAGATTCTTTCAATATTTATTTTACCCTCTGGTTCTGGAATATCAGAGCAGTTTTCCTTGATAATTTCATGAAGGATGATGTCTAGGCTCTTTTTTTAATCATGGCTTTCAAGTATTCCCATAATTTTTAAATTGTCTCTCCTGGATTTATTTTTCAGGTCAGTTGTTTTTCCAATGAGATATTTCACATTGTCTTCTATTTTTTTTAATTGTTTTGGTTTTGTTTTGTGATTTCTTGTTTCTCATAAAGTCATTAACTTCCATCTGCTCCATTCTAATTTTTAAAGAACTATTTTCCATTTGGCTAATTCTGCTTTTTAAAACATTCTTCTCCTCATTGACTTTTTGGTCCTCTTTTGTCATTTGGGGTGGTCTATTTTTAAAGGTACTATTTTCTTCAGAATTTTTTGGACTCCCCTTTAGCAAGGTGTTGACTCTCTTTTCATGATTTTTTTGAGTCACTCTCACTTCTCTTCCCAATTTTTCCTCCATCTCTTTTACTTGATTTTCAAAATCCTTTTTGACCTCTTCCATGGCCTGAGACCATTGCATAATTTTTTTGGAGGTTTAGGGTGCAGAAGCCTTGACTTTTATATCTTCCTCTGATGGCATGATTTGTTCTTCCTCATCTGAAAGGATGGAAGAAAATACCTGTTTACCAAGAAAGTAACCTTCTATAGTCTTATTTTTTCCCCTTTTTAGGACACTTTCCCAGAGAGTTACTTGACTTTTGATTCCTTTGTCAAGTGGAGGGTTTACTTTAGGGACCTGTAAGTTCTCAGTTCCTCCAAGGTGGCACACTCAAAGGAGAGGAGCTTTCTCCTGACCTGCACTTTGATCTGGGAGCAACCGCAGGCACTCTTTTCTGCCCAGGATCTGCAAGGAGGGTTCCCTCTCCAGAGCTTCCACCACCTCCACCACACCAATGCTCCTCCTCACCCCAGGGCCACAGCTCAGGACTGAGACTCAGATCAGTAGCCCAATTCCCCAGGGTCTTTAGACCAAGGAGTCTAAAAATGATTGCTGTGCTGCAGTGACTTCTGCCACCCTGGGACCCAGGGCTAGGGCCAGATCCTGCTCCCTTCTCACCCAGGTAAAAGAGCTTTCTCACTGAACTTTGAAACTGTCTGGTGTTTGTGCATTGAGAAATCTGGGAAACAAAGCCACTGACCATGATTCCACACCCTGAAGCATGCTCCAGTCCCATCCATGCTGCACCACCCAGGTTCAGCTGTACTCCACTCCAATCCCAGTGTGATAGACCTTTCCTGTTGGCCTTCCAGGTTGGCTTGGACTGGAAATCTCTTTCACTGTTTTATTTTGTGGCTTCTCCTGCTCTAGAATTTGTGTATAATCATTTCTAAAGGTATTTTATGGGCTATAGGAGTAGAGCTAGAGCAGGTCCATCCTTCTACTTCACCATCTTGGCTCTGCCCCCTTGTCTCAGACATTTAATACCTGTGTGGCCCTGAGCAAATCATTTAGTTCTCAGCCTCAGTTCTTTCATCTGTAAAATGGAGCTAATAATAGCACCTACCTTCCAAAACTGTTAGAATTAAGTGAGATAGCCTGTTAAAAGCAATTTGCAAACCTTAAGGCACTCTAAAAATATTAACTATTCTTGTCTTCTTGATTTTGACCAGGATAATATACTGGGATCAAAACCCTAGAAAACATCTCAGGGTCTCATGCATTTAGAGTTAAAAGGAGCAATAGTGTCTTCTAGGTCTCCCTCTCTTTTAGGGCTACCCCCATCTTTCCATCAATGAGGAAACTGAGTACCAGAGAAGACAATGACTCACTCAAGAACACACAGGTAAATAAGGATTCAGACCCAACTTGTCAGACTCTGCATCCCTTGTTCTTTATTTATTCCATGTTCCCTCCCTAAAGTGATTCATACCTCAGGACTGAATTCTCACTCGTACCCTGGCTGCATTACACCAGCTTCCTATAAGACACATTTCTTTGAATGTCCTGGATCACCTCAAACTCAGCCTGTCCAAAATGGAACTACTCTGTCCTTCCTCACAGACCACTCTCTCAATATCCACTCATCCATTCTGTGCCTCAGTTTTACACTCTGTAGAGTGGGAATAATCTGTGCTGAAAATCCCTATTGACAGGCATGTCATGAGAAAAATAAAAGAAAAATTTTTTTACATCATTATAAAAATGCAATATATTGATATACATATTGACCATTCAGGATGCAAAATAATTGAGAGGCAGCAAAAAGTTAGGAACCAGAGTCAGATGACACTGGCATAAGGTCAGACCAATGTGTGATCTTAGAATTGGAAATAGTTTTTGCCTACACAATTTACAAGGTTGTTGGAAGATAAAATCAAAGGAACTCTTTGTGAACTGAAAAGCACTATATATAATAAATGTAATTATCACCACCTTTATTATTATTCCATCATCTTCTATATCCAATCTGTCACCAAATCCTGTCATTTCTTCTTTTGAAATGTCTCTCAGCTTCACCCTTCCCCTTCTTTTGCACTGTCACTGAACTAGTTCAAGCCCTTATCAGTTCTTCCCTGATGTGCCAGCTCCATAATCACCTATCTAGTCTCCTTGACTCTCTTGCCCATTCTTATCCATTAGATTGCTTGAGTAATCTTTCTAAAATACCTCTCAGTATCATCCGTCTGTTCCAGAAAATACTAGCGTTCTCTTCTATTTCATTGATTACAAATACTGTGCTGTCAGCCCTTCTTCTGTGTAATCTCACAAAATGTACATAACCAACTTTATCACTCACTAGTCCCCCAAATGGGACAGCTAGGTGGTACAGTGGATAGAGTACCTGGCATGGAGTCAGGGAGACCTACCATTCTAAATTCAAATCTGTCTGAGGTCAGACACTTATTAGCTGTGTGACCCTATGTGGACAAGTCACTTAACTCTGTTAACCTGTGTTTCCCCATCTGTAAAATGAGCTGGAGAAGAAAATGGCAAACTACTCTAGTATCATTGAGAAGAAAATGCCAAATAGGATCAGGAAGAATCAGATGTGACTGAAAATGACTGAACATCAGCAAATTTTCCAAATGCTTTACTAACCTGTTCTCACATGCCACTGTCATTCCCACCTCCAGGTTTTCATTTCTACTATTCCCTGCCCTTGTTTCTCCTACTGTCCACACAAAACTCTGCCTGTTTTTCAAGGCCTTAATCAAACCCTACCTATCCTACAAGTCCTAGCTTAGAATCTAACTCTCTGAGGACACTTTCCCTATCTAATCTAAACCTCCCTTGACTAATCCACCTGCCACTAATCTCTAGTACTTAACTGCTTTCCTTCTGAGACAAAACAATAACAAAAACCAAGAACCTATTTCTTTTTTAGCACCTCCATTTCTGAATGTATTCCTCCTTGCCTTCTACCCAGTGAACAATCCTTGTAATAGGATAAAATAAGATTTTTGTAAATTATTTTGCAAACCTTTAAGCACTACATAAATTCTAGTTGTTATTATCATTATCATTATTATTACAATAAAGATTTTTACAATTTTTTAACATTTCCAATTAAATTTTTGAGTTCCAAAATCTACCCCTCCCCCTTCCCTGAGATGGTAAGCAATCCTATATATAGGTTACACAGATGCAATTTTGTAAAATATTTCCCTATTAGTCATTTTGTATAAGAAAACTCAAAAGAAAAAATGAAAGAAAGTGGAAATATAGCCTGCTTCAATCTGTATTCCATCAATATTAGTTATTTCTCTGACAACAGATAGCATGCTTCATCATTAGTCCTTTGGGATTGTTTTGGAATATTGTATTGCTGAGAATAGCGAAGTCATTCGCAGTTCTTTGTTGAACAATATTGCTGTTACTGTGTGCAATGCTCTTCCGTTTCTGTTCACTTCATTGTGCATCAGTTCATGTCAGTCTTTCCAGGTTTTTCTAAATAATTCTGTTTGTCATTTGTTATAGCATAATAATATTCCATTACAATCATATACCAAAGCAAAGACTTTTCATAAAAGAGGGTGTGGGAAAGCATTTCAGTTAAAGTAAATGACACACCAACCAAGCCTGAGAGAAGATGCAATATTCCATACATATAGACAGATATTCTCATTCCATCTACAAGGCCAAAATTGTTATTCTAAATATACAGCATTCATACTTGTTTTTAATTGTCTTCTATGTTGATTTTCTCTTCCCATTTGGATTATGTGATCCTTGAGGGCACATATGTCTCTTCTAGTGGATTATAGAGTTTAGAATAAATCTCATTTTACAGAAGAGGAAAATGAAGCCCAGAGAAGTGATTAGTTCACATAAGTAATAATAAGAGCTAAACCTTGACTCCTAATCTAGGATTCTTTCCATGAAACTTTAATGATTCCCTTACATCTCTAGTAACAGCACAGGCTGTACATATCATGGAGCTCAATAAACAGCTCCCATTTCTCAGGACAGTGTTTTTCCTAGTGCCCCATTAGTTCCATAAGGATTCACCCTTTCGTTTGGAGATGACTGAGGGAAAAGGTAAAAAAGAAGTGGCAAGGTGATTGAGGGGATAGAGCTCTGAATTTGAAATCAGAAAGATCTGAGTTCAGACTCAGCCTCAGACATTTCATAGACAAGTGACTCAACTTTTGTCCCCTCACTTTCCTCATATATAAAAGGAGAGTTGTAAGAATGATGAGATAATATAGGAAAAATACTTTGGAAAAATATTTTGCAAATCTTAAAGCACTCTATCAAATCTAGTTGTCATAATTGTTATCATTACTGTACTTTAGGGGGAAATTTCAAGAAGTTTCTCACTTGTATCTGTTCTGAATCCTGCCATCGCCCCTTGGTTTACAACTTGGTACCTGCATGAGTTCGCAATATGCATGGTAATTTGGGGTTGCTGAGGAGGTCATCCCCAATAGCCCAAAGAGGGTCCTGTTTTTTTTTTTCCTAATGATCATGGAACATGTCCGTAAATACTAACTCCTGCCTCCTCAAGAATATTCCAGAGTAACAGTAGTACCAATTATCATTATTCTTTTCTAGGTTCTCTCATCATTTTTGTGTAGTGCTTCCATTTTCCAAGTTTTTACCTCTATGCATGTGTCAGATCAGCTGCAGGTTGGAAAGATGGAGTATAATGGAAGAACCATTAGCTTGGGAACCAGGTTAACTGGGGTCTAATCTTTGTCCTGTTATTAACTATTGACTTTGAACCAATCACAACCTCAGGGTCTGTTTTTTTCCATCCCTAAAACAAAATAGCTCAACCAGATGATCTCTCAGGTCCCTTTCAGCTAACTAACTCTGTGGTTCTTGAATTCTCGAGTAGTCAGTCAGAGGGGAAAAGTGTCAGATAAAGGCAAAGTAGGGAGCTACTGATCAGGCATCAGATTATCAGATTATAGATTTGGAGCTTTGAGTGGAATTTAGAGGCCATTAAGGTCAACCCCTATATTTAACAGATGTGAAATCTGAGGCACAAAGTAGCTATGTGACTTCCCCAGTATCACACAGTCAATAAATGAGACTGAATTTGAATTTGGGTCTCCCTCAATCAAAATCAAGCACTTGATCCACTGTACCATTCAGCTTCTGCCCATTAAGGAGGGAGATTTTACCCTGTTGATCAGATTCTGGAGAGTGGGAGCTCCCATGTGAGACAGGGAGGTCAGGGCTTTCTTCATGGGTTGAATAGCTGCCAGAAGTGAGTACTTTATTTCTCTCTTTCATTTTCCCCTCTTGGCCTTCAGGCATCAACTGTTCACTATCTCACTATCTCTATCCACCTCCTTCTCAGGTTCAGCTCCCTCCTCCCCCATGCTCAGAAAGGAATGACTTCAGCAGAGTTAGCTAATCAGGGGAAGAAGGCAAACCCTTTTACCTATACCACAATCTGATGGGTTTGTCACTTCATAATAGTAACCTGAGGGCATTCTTGCTGTCACTGATCATCCTGCCCTGGATTTGGAAGCTCCACCTGCTTCTGTGCTAAGATCCTCCCTTCCTCTCCTCCCTGGCTGCATTCCCACAGCTGAGCTGACATCAATCCTGCAGTTGCAAGTATTTTCCTCTGTTTTTTTCCCCCTTTCTATTTGCCACCCCCCACCCCAGCTTGCCCACACGTGACCCCTCCATCTCCATTATCCAGCCTGAACCCTAGAAGTGATCTTTTGCATATTCCGTGAAGTATTGCAAGTCTGAATCAATCCTGGTGATTATTAGGCAAACTACCAGCTGCAGACAGCCCCCATTCTGGCACCTATGAATTCTTCCCCCTTATTAGTATTTCTCAACATCTCCATATTGCACCCAAACATTGAGACATTTGGATGATCAGCAGGCGAGAAGAAAAGCCTGAGGAGAAGGATAAACAAACACAAGCCCAGCCTAGGGAAGTCCAAGTTCTGAAGGAGGCTCTGCTCACTTTTCCATACACAGGGCACAGGCCCAAGGGCTCCCCAAGATCAAGCGCCAAGTAGCCCTCATCCTGCTTGGTCCTGCCTTCCCCCATGCAGTCCCTATCACAAAATGTGGCTTTGGGCACTTGTTTCTACTTGGCTCTACCTTATGCTAATGAAGGGAGGGAATATTCTATTTCTAGACCTATCTGGTGCCTCCCTTCTCTAAAAACACTACATTGCAGTGCCCTGTACATGTCTTGCACATTTCCCTCTCTCTGTTTTTGCTGTTTGTTAGAGCTAGAATATAGTTCCCTATCTCCCAAGTGAATCCCTGTCTATGATTTAAAACCTACAAAGTGTACCACTTCTCCCACCAAGCCTTCCCTCATCTTCTGAGTCAATAACAGCATTGTCCCCAGTGTTCTCACATGGCTCTTTGCTCTTACCCTCTTATGTATTATCATCATGTAGCATTTTGTGCTATGATTATTTTAATTTAATTCAATAGATGTATATTAAACACCTAATGGGGACAAGGCACTAAGTACCAGGTATATAAAAGCAAAAAGGAAAATGTCATAATACTGTACCTTTTAAAATCCTGCCTTATGCCAGGCACCGTATTAGCTGTTGGAGGTACAGACAAAAATGAAATAGTCTCTGTCCTCAAGGAGTTTATATGCTACTGTGGAGATACAACAAAGGCACAAATATGTCAAGACAAAGGTGATTTGAGGAGAGGGAAGAAGAACACTAACCACTGGGGTCAGGGCAAGAAATCAGGAAACACTTCTCATCAGAGCTGGAACCTGATATGAGCCTTGACAAATATCTAGGGATTCTAAGAAGCATAAATGAGGAGGGAATGCATTCTTCCAGTGTTCCAAAGCCCCTTCTAGAGTGGCAGCTCCATAAGGACAAGTACCATGTTATGTCAAAGCCTAGTGAAGTTCCCTACCCTCAGGAAGTACTTAATAAATATTTTCTTCATTGCATTAAGCATGGACAGACCAACTAGGAATAGAGAGGGTAGGCTATAGGAAAAAGAGAGAAAGGGAACAAGATAGGGGAAGAAGAAGGCAAAGGAAGAGAAAAAGGAAAAGGGAGGAGATGGAGAGAGACAGAGAGACAGAGAGACAGAGAGAGAGAGACAGAGAGACAGACAGAGAGAGAGAGAGAGAGAGAGAGAGAGAATGGAAGAGAAAGAGAGAGTTAGTTTTCTAGGCCAAAGCATTAATATCTTAAGGTCATAGAATTTAGAACTACAAGTCACTTATAAATATAATAAGCATTATGAACATAATATGAGTGATCTTTTAAATGTGTTCTGGTTAAAAGCTTGGACTCAGTACATAAATTCTTTGAGGTGATAGAAACCTCTGAGGATGATCACTAGAAAGTCTGGATCATGAGCCAAATGGCAAAATCGTGACAGCGGAAAGGGAATAAACGAACTTGGTGCAAGGACAGAGGGAGGTAAGATCCTTCCCATCCTTCTCCCAACCCCCATTTCCCAGTTTCTACCAGGAGCTAGATGCTCAGTCTCATGTGAGCACTGACCTACCTTCACCACCACTCTTTCCAAAACACACACATACACACCCACATTCACACCCACACACACCCACACCCACACCCACACATACACCCACACCCCCCCCCCCCCCACACACACACACACACTCACCCTTCTACCTCTGTCTGAGGTAACACAAAGCATTCCTCCACTATCGCTTTACCAACAATCATTGGTCAGAATGCTGCCCTTGTTTTCTAAGGTCAACTGGACCTTATCATCTGCCCTCCTGGTTTCCCTTCTCCAAGTACCACTTGGCCTTTCCACCTGCCATAAGGCTGTATACTCCTTTATGTGTATCATTCATCTCCACTAATTAGAATGTGAGACCTTTCTAAGCAGACGCTGCTTTCATCTATTTACATGTTGTTATTCAGTCATCTTCAGCTGTGTTCAACTCTTTGTGATCCCTTTTGGGGGTTTTTGGCTAGGATACTAGAGGGGTTTGCCTTTTCCTTCTCCAGCTCATTTTATAGATGAAGAAACTGAGGCAAACAGGATTAAATGACTTGCCCAGGGTTACATGGATAGTAAATACAGATTTGAACTCAGGAAGATGAGTCTTTCTGACTCCAGGGCACACTATCCACTATATCATCTAGTTGTCCAGGGTCTATTTATATCTTCAGTACTTAGTACAGTACTTGGTACATAGCATACAGTAAGCACTTGATTTTTTAAATTCCATTCCGGTATTCATTCTCACTAGGATAGTTGTGCAAATCTACTGTGAACCAGGAGTTTCCATATACTCTGGAGAGGATCATGGTCCAAATGCCAGCCTAGGAAAATAAATGGAAGAGGCAAACTCAGCATAAAGTACTAGACCAGCTGTTATGATAAAACTTGTGGATATGCTTTGGAATAGAGAGGATGGGCTATAGGAGAAAAAGAAAGAGAGGAAAGAAGAGTAAAGAAGACAAAGAAGAAAGTGAAGCAAAGATTTTGAATGACTTGTCTAAGATCATTTCAGTTTTTTAACATATATTTGTTTTATCCTTTTCAATGGTACAGATTGCCACCTGTCCATACCTCCTCATAGTGTGACTCTTGTACATGGAACCCTGAAAATTCTCCATAGGATATACATGCACTATGCTTGAAGGCCTTTCTCAAAGTGACTTGACAATTATGTAGCTACCAAGAAAGCATACAGGTTGTTATCCCTAAAGTTCATTACATGATCAGTCCAACTTTGTTTCCAGTTGTGGAGCAGAGGAAAGAGAAATGGATTTGAAGTTAAAGCACTTGCAACAGATTCCTGGTTCTGCCACTTTCTACCTGTGCAACCTTGAGCAAATCACTGAAACTGGACTTTTGTTACCTCATCTGTAAAGCTTATGGATTGGATTAGATGATCTTCCAGTTCTATGATCTTATGACAATTTGATAATATTTTCCATACTTTTGTTTGCACATAATTCATCATAGTTAATATGCTACAGTCTACTTACTCCCAATGTCTCCTCTGACCATTGACCTTTTGTTGACCCATCATTTTGATTCATAGGACATTGTGGTTCCATGATTCACAGTTGTACAGTAGTATAAGAAGGATTCTGATGTTTAAAGGTGAAGCTTTGTTTGAGGGGAAAGTTTGCAATGCATAAGTTCCTAAAAGCAATCCAGCCTGGGTCTTTTCTTCTCCTTTTTCATTCCCAGCCAAGTTCTGGGTACATCTATAGTATCTGTCCGAGAGAGATGAACTCATGGATCAAGCCCATTGTCTATCCATGCAATTGCATATCAAAGTTTGAACAAGCAGTATTCTTCATCCACTTAATTTTTCCTGTGTAGATGGTTTCTGAGAATTCTTTTGAGCGATTATGGATCTTGTTTAGTAGGTTCTTCAAATTACAAGACTCAATTCTATCAATACAAGGATTTCCATATAGAAGAACATCTGAAGAACTTTATCATCTATATGGAATCCCTCTTTAGTTTGGATTTTGTGCTGGATATCTGTTATGATGACAAACATCAAGCATACATATTGCAAACTATTGTAAATTCTTCCTCCATAACTTTTGTATAATTTCTCCTTCTGTCTACCCACATGTCCAGTACCCTAGTTCATGCCCTTATTATCGCTCACCAAAGTTGCTGCAGTAGCATCCTAATTGGTCTCCCTGTGTCAAATTTCACTCTTTTCAATTCATGTTTCCCATAGGTACACAATTAATACTCCAAAGCACAGATCTGATAATGACATCCGTATTCTAAAATCTTTGGTAGATTTCTCTTGACATTATGATAAAAAACAAATGTATCTTCTGCAATTTAAAGCTCTTCATGATCTGCATTTCCACTTGTCCACCTCAAACACCAAACACACTCCTCCACCTCAAACACTCTGCTTGCCAACTAAACTAACCAACTTCCTTGTTCCCATAAATGATAATCCATTTCCTGTCTCCATGCCTCTGAATAGCCTGATCATCATTTTTAGAATTCTCTCCCTCTAAATTCTCCTTTTGGAATCCCTAGAACCCTTAAAGGTCCTGCTCAAGTACCTCTTCCTGTAAGATACCTGTCCAGATTCACTCAATTGCTATTGCTACCTCCTGCAACTTATTTACTTCTCTGCGCACGTTCTCCCCAGTCCCCAAAAGAATGTAAGCTTGAGAGCAAGGACTTTTATTTTAGTATTTGGTTCCCCCTCAGGCTTGGCATGTGTTTAGAGTAAAATAGGTGCCTAATAAGTATGACTTAAATGTATGAATGGATGAATTCACCTATTTTATGCTTTATTTGGTGCTAATAATCAAAGAACCATTGAACAAAATAATCTCTGTTACATTTTTTAAGGAATTGTGTGATTTTGACATCTTCATGAGAGACATCTTGTTGGAGGAACATTGTTAAATAGATGTTCTGCTCCACCAAACATGATGTGCTTTTTTTTTTTTTGGCATTGTAACAAACACGAATCACAGTAGGATCCTATATTCTCTTCACCTTTCAGTCAATTGTGAGACTGCAAAGATGGGGTCTACTGTCGAAAATCATTTGTGATAGCCTGCCAGTTTCTTTCTCCTATTTTCACCACAGGAGTCCTCTATAAATGTGTAAATTATTTTCATAAAGATTTTAGAGGTGATAAAGTCAGAATATGAGATAGCAGTTTTGATATCTTCTCAATTACATTTTTTCCTTTAGTAAAAATAGCCATTTTTTCTCCCCAATCTTTCAACATCTCTTCTCTTTTTCAGATAGATGGATCCCTCCCTCCATTTGTGTCACCTTTAGCCCAGTATGCTTCTATACAACTGATCTGTTTCATTTGCTCTGTCTTTGATGTTTTGTTTTGGGGTTTTTTTTTGGAGGGGTTGTGGTTTCTACTTTTTCTTCTAACACACTAAAATCCAGTATGGTGGCTCCATTGTCATGGATAGAGAAAATAGTTTGCTGTACAAATTTGGGTAGACCTTTCCTATTTTTGTGTATTTGTTATTCTCCTTCTAGTTTCAATTTTAAATGTCTCTCAGATGATCTGGCTAAATTGAGTCTCATGCCAAATCTCCTGCAAACTCATTTTTCCTCCAACATTTCTTACTGATTTAGGAGGCAATATTGTTTATCTTAAAAAGATTTTGAAAATGAGTTTCTATCCTAAGCTAGGATGTTTATGTATCCCTTCTTGGAAAGCATATTCAAATGATTGCTACCTGAGATGGTTTCTAGGCTTCTTTGGCCTTGTCTTTGTGGCAGTTGCTTTATGGTGATAGAGTCAATGCCGGTTCTTTTATTCATTTTATACTTTTCAACATTATTTAAAGAAGTTGGGGGCTTCTTTTATTAAAGCTATATGTATGCACAGCAAAACAAAGGTCCAGACACAAGTCTTCTGACTCTAAATCTAATGGTCTTTCCATTTTGCCTTTTACCTCTTCTGTATCTACATAGAAGATAAGTGAATCAAAAGCCTAGTGGGAAGATAGAGTAGAAAGCCACATCAAAAGAGGTATTTTTTTTCTCCAGGGAGTCATGGAACAAAAACATTTCTTTCTCAGATCTATGGTCAGAAAAGTAGACCTTTTCCAATTGGGGCAGAAGATATGAAGTGTACGATAAAGGACTTTCCTGGGGAGAATGATGTAGGAAAGTATAGATGATGTCTGATTTTCTAGAATTAAAATTGTGTTGGAGAAAGTAGATTAAGGTAGGCTATCAAGCAGCCTTAGCAACTGAAGCCAAAAGAGGAAGAACTGATCTCAGATCAAAGATAAGACCTAGCAGAAAGAGGTCAATCCATTAATCATCAAGAATAAGGTTTAATATTTGGCAGTTGTTTCCTTCCCGCATAGTATTTAAAAATATTCATTTTAGAGAGACTCAGATTATGTTCTTTTCTTTAGAAATATAGATGTTGCATAAAACTGAGTATGCCTAGTTGAAAAAAATGTTGGATAGAGACTAAGTGAATTAGTCCCAGTCTTGATTATCTTAAAGCATCTAATAGAAGATTGTCTCATACTTAGAAGACTATCCAATATTGCATTGGGCAAAGATATTAAAAACACAAGTTATTTTCTATCCTATTATAGTATGCAAAAATTTAAGAGTGCAACTTGGTGAAACTTTGTGTAACTTTGCCCTGTACAATCCTGGGCAGGATTATGTTCCCTTAAATTACATCCACTTTCCAAAAGAGGACTATTAATTTGATTGTTGAATATTACTGCTAAGGTAATAATAATAATAATGGTGGTGATAAGAGCTAACATTATCCATATAAAGTTTAAATGTTTACATATCATATGATTCTCATAATAGCCTTCCAGGTCAGTACTATTAGTATTTCCATTATATAAATGTAGAAATTGAGTTTGGGAGACTTTAAGTGATGTACCCAAAGTCATATAGTTAGTGTTTAAAGTAGGATTTGCATTTGACTCCAAGTCCAGTGCTATGACCAATGTGCCATCTAGCTCTCTGGATAGGATCAGCCTATTCTAGGTAAACAGATAACTAAAGGGTGAGAATAGAATCTTAGATTCCATTATTACCTTAGTACAGTGGAAAGAAGGCTCAGCTTGGTGGCTCCTAAACTCAGTGCCACCTGATCCCAATTTTAATTCTTGTTCTGCCACACTTTTTCTATGTGAAAATGAACAAGTCATTTAGTCTCCCCAGGTCTGTTTCCTTATCTGTAAAAGGAGAAGATTGTACTAGACAAAATATAAGGTAACTTCCATCTGTAGATCTATGAGCCTACTGCCTTATGACTTATTAGTTGGGTGACACTTAACATCTCTGAGCCTCAGTTTCCTCATCTGCAAAAATGTGAATAGTAACTACCTTAAAGGGTTGTTGTATGAACAACACGAGTTAATGTATGTAAAACAATTTGGAAAGCATAAATCACAATCCACATGAGAGCTTTTATTATTACATTATATACAATATATATGTATGTGCATGTGTATGATACACATATATGTATATATTACATTATATATATTCTATACATATATAATACACATCATCATATGAATATGCTATCTTACTATTTATTACGGGAATTTTCCCCATAGTTAAATAGTTATTTATTTAGTGGTAGAGCTAGTGCTAGGACCCAGAACCCCCTACACCCTGCACAGTGTCCCTGCTCCTCTATTATACCACTGTCTGCCATATCTGGATCCTCCCACTCACGTAAAAGACTGGCTTCATTTTCTCCTGTTCTACTCCTAACTTTGTTGTTATTAGTTTCTCTCACTTGATTGACATGTCCCTTAAAGAGCAGGCGTCTCTGTTCCCTTGTTGTGTGTTCAAGCATGGCAATGCAGGAGGTGCTGAATCCATTACAAGAAAGAATAGCGTCTTGTCCTCCATCTCAGAGCCCTGTTTCTCATCTGTGCAGCCTCCCTGTTCCATTCAGTGGTGGCTATTGTGAGTCGGCAGGTTATGTAATATCCTATAGAAAGCTCCTATTTAAAAGGCTGATTGTTGACAGCCGATATGACAAACAGGATTCAGTCTGTCAAGTGAACATCTCCAATGCATCTGCATTTTGCCTTGCTGTTGTTTCCTCTCCCCCACAGTCCATCAGGATTGCATTCAACGATTCAGGGCTTGCCTACGATGGGACCTGCTATGTCTCAGCAAGGGGCTGTCAAACTGTCCCATTTTTCCTGCCTGAATCAAATAAGTGTATCCATATTTATATCAATCTAGGAACATAAATGGTATATACTCACTATGGATCATCATTGCTGGAGCACTCACAAAAATAAGGACTCACCAAAAATGTCTACTTATCCAAAGTACATCCATGAATACAGCCTCTATCCACCAACAAATTCTTAGAGGTTGAGGGGAACCTTAGAGATCATCTCTTTTTTACAGAAGGGGAAACTGAGGGGCAGAAAGAGAAAACCCTTTGTCCAGAATTGTGTAGGCAGACATTTACATGGAATGTTAAAGCCTGCAAATCACTTTATATGGATTATATCATCTGAACCCCAAAACAGCCCTGTAAGATAGGTACTCAGCCTACTTAACTAGCCTGACTTTAGAGATGAAGAAGCTAAATCCGAGAGACGTTGAGTGGCGCAGGGTCATACAGCTAGTCAGTCCAATTACAAAACTTAGGTCCTTTCATACAACACACTGTGATTGCCTAACCTCTTCCCCATCCTGCTGCCAACTCTTTCTTGGCTCTAACCAACTCCTCTTCTCTAAAACAGGAGAACACGCAGCTTGCCAACCAAAGGTCTCACACCTTCAGCGCTCAGAACCAGTCATAAACTCTTATGGATGCTTGACAAAATGGTAACCAAGGAGAATTGAGATACATTTTGCTGACATGCCATTGTTGCTAATTTATTTTCAGCTCAACTATCTGATTACTTTGAAACCCTCTGTATGTGGACCTGTGCCAGTGTGCTTGATTATAATCATTCACATCATTACCAATAATAATGCCTTGCATTTAGATAGCCCTTTTACCTTGAAGGTTTTTGCCTCTCTCTTATCCCAGGCAGAGGCTTGTACTGGGTTTATCTGTGGGTAGAGGAAGAGAGGAATGATGCAGGAGATACCATTTAGATAACACAGATAAACAGACTATAGATGAATATGTTGGATTTTGAAGTAGAGTAGAAATAAGCTCTTCAAATTTATATCCTGCCTGTTTGATAATAACTGTCAGCCCATTGCCTGGACATAGAATAAATACTATCCAACATTGAAGAGCAACCAGAAGAAAGAGAACCTGCCACTTACTGCCTCTATGATCTTGGACAGGAAGCCCTGATACTCATTTCCTTTATGATTTCACCTCCCTGGGCCTCATTTTACTCAACTACAAATGTGAGATTTAGAAAAGAAGACTTCTAAAGTTCCTTCCAATCAATCAATCAATCAATCATTCAACCAGTATTAAAATACCTAAGGTTGCTGGGAGAAATATCAGCAATCTCAGATAAGCAGATGATATCATTCTGATGGCAGCAAGTAAAAAAGAATTAAGAAGTCTCTTGATGAAGGTGAAAGAGGAGAGTGTCAAAGCTCACTTGAAGCTTAACATTAAAAAAGAAAAAAACAAACTAAAGATTTTGGCAATCCATCTCATCACTCTCTGGTAAATAGAGGGAGAAGAAATGGAAATAGCATCAGATTTTATATTCCTGGGCACAAAAACCACTGTAGATGGCAACTGTAGCCATAAAATTAAAAGACTCTTGTCCTTGGAGGGAAAGTTATGGCAGATCGGGACAGTATACTAAAAAGAAGAGACATCACCTTGTTAACAAAGCTTTATTTTTTCCAATAGCAATGTATAGCTGTAAGAGTTGGACTATAAGGAAAGCTGAGTGCCACAGAATCAACACTTTCAAATGTGGTGCTACAGAAGACTTTTGAGAATCCTTTGGACAACACAGAGATCAAATCAGTCAATACTTAAAGAAATTAATTCAGATTATTCATTGGAATGTCATATACTGAAACTGAAGGTGAAATATTTTGGCCACATAATGAGAAGATAGAACTCATTGGGAAAAGACCCTTCTTCTGGGAAAGACTGAAGGTAAAAGGAAAAGGGAATGGCAGAGGATGAGTTGGATATCTAGTATCATGGAAAAAATGAACATGAACTTGAACAAACTTCAAGAGATAATGAAGGATAGAAGGGCCTGGTGTGCTGTGTAGTTCATGGGGTCACAAAGAATTAGATACGACTGAACAACTGAACGACAATAGGTTTGTGCTAGGCACTATAGGTACTGTGCTGGGCACCAGGGATATAAGACCAAAAGGAAAACTGGACCTCTATTCAAGGACCTATCATTCCAATCAAAAAAGTAACATGGACTCATATGGGTAAATTCAAAACACATATGACAGGTATAAATTAACCTTGGGAAGAAGGCACTAGCAGGAAAGGCTTCATGCTGAATGAAGATAATGCTTGAGATGAGTCTTGGAGGAAACCAGGGATTCCTAAATATTGAGATGAACATGGCTTTCATTTCAGTAAGCTCTTGCAATAGTCCAAGAAGAGAGAAATGAGTGTCTGAACTAGAGGATTGGCTGTTTAAGTAGAAAGAGACATATTTGGAGGTAGAAACAATAATATATGTTAATTAATTGGATAGGTAGGGTGAGACTGAAATAGGAAAATCTGGAAATGGGGTGAGTTTAGGGGGAAAGATAATGACTTCTATTTTTAGAAATGTTGAGTTTGAGAGGCCTGTGGGATATCTAGTTTAGAATATCCAACAGGAAGTTGGAGGTGCAGGACTATAGCCCAGGGGAAAGACAAGGATTGGTATATAGATGTGGGAGTCATTTGCATAAATATTATTATTGAACTCATGGGAGCTGATGAAGTCACCAAGTAAAAGAATATTTAGAGTAAAGTTGTGGTCCCAGGACAGAAGTCATGATGATGACCTTGGCAAAAGACACTGAAAAGGAGTAATCAGACAGAAAAAAAACAAGAACCAAGAGAGCAAGGTCATGAAAACCCAGAGAATCAAGTTCTAAATGGATGATTACTGTTCTATTAAGGAATTAGGATGTACAGAGCATTGTGCTTTGATGTTGGTGCTGATATGAAGTTTATATAAGGCTGGCTCTCTCTGTCCTCGGAGAGCATATAGTCTAGAAGGAAGATAAAACACATACATAGGAAATTATATAATCATTTTTAATAATTTGCCTCGGAACAAAATGTTGCCTAAGTACTGCAAGGCAATGTCATTTAGGCCTCTAAGTGGCCACCTTTTAAAAGTTCTGAATGTCAGTGACAATTTGAAATGTCAGGTAAGATGTCTAACTGAATAAAACCAGGTCTAGAATTCAAAATGCTAACCCATGCTGATCATAATGAGAGGGTTAATTAACTCCCATTTTTAGCTTGCAATTTCCTTGTTATTATATCCCAACACAGAACCTGTCTTGTGAGCAACGATATCCCACTGATGAGTCATGCAGTTCTGACTGTGGTCCACTAGAACCCCCTACCTCTAAACACAAATAGAAACTGAATTCTAAATTTAAACACAGGAAATGGACAAGACCTGATGGTGTCACTAAGATGAATGAGAGAGGATGAAATCTATCGTGTCTTTGGAGAGCGAAGTGCTTCACCAAGACTGCATTTGCTGTTTTTTCAGTGATATATTGAAAACAAGATTTAAGAAACAGCACTGATAGAACTTTCCTCCTCTCTGCCTCCTTCTCCCAGTCAGTGACTGGCATTTAAAAAACAAATACAAAACACACACACACACAATAGAATAGGTAACTACCAGCCTCACTCTCTTCTGAGATCTAGCCTGGCTTTGCTCACAACTCCCTTAAGGACAAAATCAGAGCATCTTTGTGAGGTGAAGAGGGTATCTGCCTTATAGCTCTAGGGAAGGAACTTTAGGAAAAGGAGAGGAGGGCAAGTTCATCCAAGCATATTCCTAGTCTCTTCCGTATTTACTTGATTGAAGGGGTTATCTCTCCAAACACAGCTTTCTCAGTTCATGTGACCAAAATGATCAGTTCTTGTCATATTCTAATGTTTAGGCTCAAATATCTCCCTTCTCCAGTCCATCCTAGAAGGGATCAATAAGTATTTATTAAGCACCTACTGTGTGCCACCTACTATGTTAAAGTACAGTGAATATAAAGAAAGGCAAGCAGACAAATGAAAAACAAACCAAAAACAGTCTGCGCTCTCAAGGAGCACACAATTATTACACTGAAGTTCCTAAAGTATAGTTCTGACCATGGCAGCCACCTGCTCAATAAAGATCTTCGGCTCCCTGTGTCCTCCAGGATTAAATGCAAGCTCCTCTGTTGTCTTGTAAAGCTTGTGGGGACCTAAGTGGAATCTCCCTTTTTAACCTGCTCAGTCATTACTTCTTTTTAGTCTATAGTCCAGTTAAACTGGGCTTGCTGTTTCTCATCCATGACACTCCATTTCCTATCTCCAGACCTTTGCCTTGGCTGTCCAGAGCATTCATGCTTGAATGAACTTCCTCCATCTCTCTGCCTTGTGGAGAGGGAGTTTCCTTCAGAGTTTAATTTGCATTATGTCTTCTCCTTGGGGCCATTCCTTATTTTCCAGCTGACAGTATTTCCCTCCCTTGTATTTATTTCATATATAACTTGGAAATACTTTATGAATGAGCATACTACTACTTTACAGAATGTAAGTTCTCTGAATACACGGGCAACTACTTATTTTTCCCCCAGTGCCTATCACATAGTAAACATTTAATAAAGACTTAGTGATTGATTGGTTGACCTCTCTCATGTAGCTCCCAGGAAAAAGGATGGGAATTGTCCGTTGCTGGCAGTTTGTCTTTGATAATCTCTTTGAACTATAACTTACCATCTTTCCTTCCTTCCTTTTCAGTGCTTTCTGCTCTAGAGATTCCCAATAGGCCCTTTCCAGAAACCTATGCTGCCTGTGAAATGATAATCGTGTTATAACTAGCACGTATATGGCAAAGAATTGTAAAATACTTTGCATGCATTAACTCATTTGATCTTCGTAACAATCCTGAGAGGTAGGTGCTATTGTTATCTGTATTTCACTGATGAGGAAACTGAGGCACAGGGAGATTAAAGAATATGCCCATGGAAACATAAATAATGTCTGAGGCAGAATATGAACTTACATCTTCCTAACTCTAATCTGGTGCCACCTAGCTATCTCCATGTCCTAAAGCTGCTTCTCTAAACATCCCATACTTTGGATTTTTTCCTTGCCTCATCAAAAATATAGGCCTACATCTTATTCTCTCATGACCCCACTCTCTATTTTTCAAGGCAAATGAACCTAATAGAAACATATCAAATGTTTGCTGAATTGAAATCCATTCCTAGCTAATATGTCAGCAGGAATGGCTTAATGTTTTATCCTTCTTAAGTGACTAATTTGCATTTTAACAGGATCCTTCTGGAGATGTCTCCTTAACCCAAAGGAATGACTTAAAGAAAAGGGGAAGGTTTCATGAATACTGGCTGACCAGTTGGAAGACAATTGAGGGTAAGAGTCTTCTATCCTGTACCTCAAATTGTATCATATAGCTAGCTCACTACTGCTACCAAACAAATGGGCAAACTTTGCATAAAAAATCATCAGTTTTGAGTGGCAACATCAGGACCAAAACTTAGATGGCATAATGGCATGAATACAGGACTTAGAGCTAAGAGACTTGGATTCAAGTTTCAGTCCTATTCCTCACTAGCTATGACCCAGAATAAATCATTTGCCAGTAATGAAGCTGATGGGACAATGGATAGAGTTCTGG